>NW_021636433.1:0-85589 GCF_004799145.2 Neltuma alba | reverse complement strand
AAAACCAAATACTACCTCCAGTCTTTCGTATAAGAGCTAATTAACTAATTTAAGTAGATTAATAAAGTTTGTTAAGTTATTTATCTATAATAAATAAGTATTGTCTTTTCTAAATATCTTTACTAATCAAATATATTATATTAGCCTTAACATTTGATGAAACATTTAACATATGCACTTACCACAAAGATTACCTTGGAAAAAATAAATAAATATAAGAGACAAAGTGGATTAGACTCTTATATTTAGGACTAAATTAAAAGTCAAACTAACTTTTATATTAAATACCAAAAGTAGTATATGATTTTCTATCTTCTTATCCTTTGTTATATGATACTTTTTTTTTTTTTGGGGCCAAATTGTTATACTCTTCTTCCGGTCCTAAATGTAAGACCCTAGGAGTAAGATACTTTAAAGAACATGATAAACCATTTGGTGGCTCCAAAGGGGAACCAACAATTACGCTGGGCAAATGAGTTGATCAGCATCCATGAAGTCGAAAGACTTGATCTGCCCATCATTAACGCAGTGTTTTCTATATCACAACCACGCGCACGTATCCATGTTCACTTCCATGGCCGCTGGCAGTGGCTGAGAGTTGCGACTGAGGGTCGCATCGTAGAATATCAAGAGATTAAGGTGGGCCCCACTGGACACGTGCAAAGATTTCCAGACGACAAAACAAATAACACAGCAACAGCATGTAGCCCCCACTCACCCCTTATCTTGTACCCTTTTTGTTTTATTTTTATTATTACAATTATTTATTTTTTTCCACTTTTAATTAAAAATTAATGTTGCTATTGACTCGAGCTCGACCATAAGCTAGTCTTCCGTTTTCTCTTCTTATTTCACTCAGACTACCAATGACAGAGCAGACCTTCACAATTCTTCTTCTGCCTTTTCAATTCTGTGAGAAGCATTTGAAGTTGAAAACAACAAATCTCTTGAGCTTTCAGGTTATTTGATCTGATTGCTCTAGCGTCTGCTAATCTTCTTCATAATTCTCTTCTGTGTTCATGTATATAATTTCCCGAATTAGTCAACATCACCTTTTCCATTGTTCCGAGGATTTCTTTCTTTAGGTCTGCTTGTCAATCAATTTCACAGAGGCAAATTTGCTGGAGATTGCATATGGAAAATTCTTGGCACATTGTAGGAGGAAGAAGACGATCTGTGTAGTATACATTGAAATATCCCCCCCGGGGGGCTCAAGAAGCTGTACAGTGTATATTTTTTAATTCATGATATTTTGCTTTCTTCAGTGCTCTTGGCAAAAAAATTGTCAAGAAGATCAAAGAGCAATACAGTTCATTGTTACAAAGTACTACCTCCAGTCCTAATTGTAAGAGCTAATTGACTGATTTGAGGATATTAAGGAAACAAGTTAAATTAGTTATTTGTAATAAATATGTATTGTCTTTTCTAAAATATCCTCACTAATCAAGTGTGTTGGTTAGAACTACCACTATTAGAAGGATTACCTTAGGAAAAAATAAATAAATATGAGAGACAAAGTGGATTGGGGTCTTATATTTAAGACCAAAAAAAAGTTCAAACAATATCTTGTATTAAGGACTAGAGGTAGTAATTCCAATTGTTTCTCTGTTCACATACTTCATGGTCTAAATCACTATCAGAAAACCTAAAGGACAAATAACAATACTATAAGGAGAATCACTTAAACACGTAGCTACATCTGATGCACATTCAACAACTAGCTCAGAATCACATCGGCAGCCTCAAAGGGCTGCTTCAGCTCAGTTTAGGACGCCTTCCCTTCATGTATTATCAGATACGGGTAATCTCTCTATCCCATATATGCAAGTATCTTCATGGATCAAGCTCTACTTATCTTTCCGGAACTTACAAGTTACAACTATATAGGCGCCCTTTACACTAAACACGGCCATATCAATACGTTAGTTGATATAATATCAAAATGTGGGTCGGCAAAGACAACAAGATCAGAATCTGTTAAGGGTCCTATGTTCTAATTTGAGATGATCCTTGGCTCATACATCTCTGACTTTTCATAGTTCTTTGAGGGGCTTGCAGAGTCATTGTAATGACTAAAAACTACCCCTGGTGACCAACTGACAACTTGCTGTCATATTTTCAGGGATTATGATTACTTCCTTGATTTCTTGTATTCACAGTTCACGCGCCATGTCCTAAACATTCTGCATTAATGTCTAATAAAATATATTAGATGATGAAATAGTAATATTACCTACAAAATTGTCAGGTTACCCTGTCTCATTTCAGGTGTTTCCATTTAAACCCTTTTCATCTTAAACATCTATGTACGGACCTATATCTGTCATTTGAAATAATTGTCCCTCTGTCATGAGTTACGTCGATAAGAATGATGAAAACAACACTTTCTAATTAAAGATTAGCTACTTCATGCGACTCAACACTGAACTTCCTACTCTCAAGCACAAGAAATCCAAGGATTCTTAACAAATCTGAATCCACTAAAACATGTATATATTTTTTAATCTGCTGTTACTTGTTTCATCAGAAGCCGGAGAAAAATGCTTCAATATTTGCGTACCTCTTCGTAAAGCAGCTTTGAAAGGTGATTGGAAAGCAGTATGGCACATCATGGAACAAGATTTGACCCTTCTGACTGCGGCCATAACCAAGGGTTGGTTAACGGTTCTCTATGTAGCAGCAGGAGCAAAACATGTCCACCTGGTTGAACAGTTCGTGAAATTAATGAAGGAAAATGACTTGGAGTTGCAAGACTACAAAGGGAACACTGCCTTCCGCTTTGCTGCGGCAGCTGGGAACACCAAGATTGCTGAAACAATGCTATAAAAAAAATGTACTCTTGCCAACTCGCAGGGGTGGACAAGGAGTGACATCTATTGTCGTGGGGAAAATAGAGATCATAGCAAGCAAGCTTGAAGTAAACATCTCTTCTCATTATGTTATAAACTCCTTAAGCTAGTCTTTGCTCATGCTTGTTCTAAATGGTATGACAAGCTAACTTTCACAGTAGACTTGGAGGGATTTAGCTTGTGAACCAGTCAAGTCATGTTTGCTGCAAGCATTGGAGGGCAAGAATATTTCTCTAGAAACATGAAGCTTTCACACAGACCCTCGTGTTTCTTAGTTCAGTTGGCAAAGTTCAATATGCAGGGTGTACTTGACAGAATGAAAGGCTTAACTAATAGATTACCATCCTGCAATTGATGACTGATCAAAATACAAATAATTGACTGTTTCAATCATCATTTTCACCTGTCTCAAAAGTGCATGCTTAGAGTACTCCAACTTAATCATATGTATGATTGCACTAGTTGTGGTGCGTGAACCACAAGCACCTCACTTAGTCACACATATCTAAAGGATTGTATGAATTGTAACCAAAGAAGTCGAAGCATATACAGGTAGACACCAACAATTATGCATTAGAATCTGCAATTCAAGCATTATTGGAACGTTTTGCAGATTTAGCCTTGGTACTGCTCCAAAAGAGGCCAATCAGGATGGAGACAATGGCACAGCTTTACATGTGTTAGCTCGAAAGCCTTCAAGTTCTGGTTGCCGGAGTCCAGTCCCGCACATCAAAAAGAGATCATGAAGTCCAGTAAGTGACTACAATCAACATTATCAGGAAAACTAAGTCATTAGAATATTTTTCCCATTTATGTTATTTAATGGGCTGAAGTAGAAATACCTCGTATTCTTGATTACTTGAAAGAAGGAAAGGAGGGTGCTGAGAGAAGAAAACTGTTCTGTTCTTGCCTATTCTTATTTTCGTCATGGCAAGCATAGTTTGATGCATAACTTTGATACAAAAAAGATACTGAGCAAAGATGCTTAACTCGTAAATAAATGTATTCATCCGAGGGTAAGACTAGGAATAGATTGTCAGTGGCCAATTCAACTCAAAATATCAAGCTGCAATGTGGCATTTTCTGTGAGTTCATCTATTGCTATATTGCAGTATCTAACTAGCCCTTCATTTGAAAACACTTTAGGATTAAGTGTCAATACAATTACACCACGCTTTTATGCTAAGAGGTGGGAAGGATTAAACTCTAGACTTCTTGGTTAAATACTCTTATGTTATGCTAATAGCAAACTCAAAAATTTTAAATTATAAAGCAAAAACAGAGCAATATTACAAATGCCATAAATATATCAATACTTTAAGGAATTGGTCTTTTAAGAAGACATTTTCATCGTCTTACTTTTTCATTACATAATTGAATTGTTCCAGATGTGAGGCAGAATCTGGCTATTGAGCTTGTTAGGAATATCTGGAATAAAATTCTTCCAAACGAGTCAAGCATGATGGGACTCATAAGAGAACCTTCCCAAGCTATATTCTACGCCGCTGAAGTTAGAAATTTTGAGTTTCTAGTGGAGCTTTTGAGCACCTACCCTGATTTGATGACAGAAAAGGATAGCAGAAACAAAGTATAATTCACAATGCTATTTTGCACGCAAGTATCTTCAATCTCATACACAAAACATGCCCTGATTTGATGACAGAAAAGGATAGCAGAAACAAAGTATAATTCACATTGAATTTTGCATGCTAGCATCTTCAATCTCATACATAAAACAGGCCCTGGCATGGACTTCATAGTTTCTTCCGTGGATAGTATTGATAAATCCACTTTATTGCATTTTGCTGCGAAATTAGCACCACAAGAATTGACTTGTTCTCAGGAGCAGCTTTCAGATTATGGTTGAACTATTATGGTTTGAGGTATCTTCCCCTTATGGTCTATGTATAAAGTTCAAGCTTCTTTCACTTTGTGTCAATAGCCTAAAATTCATGTTTTGATGTGGCAGGAAGTGAAGAAGATAATGCGACCATCATTCATAGAGATGAAAAACTCTGAAGGCCTAACTCCTGGGGAATTATTCACCAAAGAACACAAAGAACTGCTAAAAGAAGCAGAGTCTTGGATGAAGGGAACTGCAAAGTATTGCATGGTTGTTTCAACACTGATTGCCACAGGAGTATTTTGTGTTGCATTCACCATTCCTGGTGCTAACAACGACGACGCAGGAGATCCTAACTATTTGGAGAAACTACCATTTTAGATATTCACTATGTCAGTTGTATCTGCATTTATTTCATCTCAACCTCCATCCTAATCTCCTTGTCCATCCTCAATTCATGTTATGCAGAACAAGATTTTCCCAAGTCACTGCCATTGAAGCTGATATCAGGAGTAATAATACTGTTCATCTCCGTCATCAGCATGATAGTAGCTTTTATTAGTGCCTTCTTTGTCACATATTATCATGGTCTAAAATGGGTCCCCTGGCTCATTTCAGTACTTGCATTTGTTCCAACACCTTTGTTTTTGTTCCCGCAATTCCCTCTTTACCTAGATATACTCTATACCAAATACTTCTGTAGGCCTCTATTCCACCCAAATAAACATAGTTTGCTAGACCCTGTAATTTCTATGTATGAATAGAGTAAGTTTAGTTTGGTCAAAATGTATTGTGTTTAAGTGCAATGAGGTGCACACATGGCCAAATTAAAGGAAAATGCAATTCTATGTTAAGATATATATATTTCATTGATTTTTCCCCGGTCTTGAATTTGATTAACAATTGAATTATTCTGTTGTAAAAGGCAAGCTAGAGGTGTGCAAGGAGAAGTCCATTAAATTTAGACTAACTGGTGATAGGGGGAAAAAAGACTCACAAAACATGTTAAAATAATATAAAAATAAGTTATGCCTTAGCGTTAAAAATAGCCACTCTAAAGCATATTTTAACTTCAATATCGAATTTCATGGCAAGTGTAATTTATTATATGGCAAGGAACAAAGGCAAGATTAATATATAGTAATTCCTCCAATCCTTATTATAAGTTTAAAATAACTAATTCACAGATAACGAACAAATAGTTAAATTTAGTTAAAAACAATAAATATGTTAGAAATAGACTTTTGTTTTCAAATGGGTTAATATAATATTTGATCTCTCAAGTTTGCCCTCATTTTGGTTTTAGTCCCTCAAGTTTCAAACCATAGATTTTAGTCTTTGAAGGGATAAAATGGTCTAAGTTTTTATTGAATTATAGGGACCAATGTTATAAATAAAAAGAAAGTTGAGCGATTAAAAACTACAAGGAATGGTAACTTATTTGGCACGAAGGAAGGTTTATTACGGGCCCCACACAAACTATAAAGGCGTGTGTCTATGTAAGATAAATTCATGATACGTATAGAATCCCAATGAATTATTAAAAGACAAATGCAATCTCACGTTTCAAAATTATTACTATACTGGTTAATTAGCGGCCGCGGCCGCACAATATGAATTTAGTCAAACAATTGATATTTTAATGATGTTCTAGTTAAACTGTATGTTGACCTGCTGTAGCTAGCTAGGACAGCCTGGCCACAGACAGCCAAGCATTTTCTTAGCACCTTCTACCCTTAATACTACGTCCGGTCTTTAACATAAGTTTTTGTTTGATTTTTATTTTGATTTTAAATATAAGATTCTAATCCACTTTGTTTCTTATATTTATCTATTTTTTTCTAAAATAACTCTTCTAATAATGATAGTTCTAGTCATCAAATTCGATTAGTAAGGATATTTTAGGGAAAACAACACCTATTTATTACAAATAACTAACTAAACTTATTTTCTTAATCTACTTAAATTAGTCAACTAGCTCTTCTATTTAGGATTGGAGCTGGTATATGAGCTAATTCCATCAAAATTTCCTTTCATTTTTCAATTCCTATAGTTTGCAAGCCAAAAACAGAGAGTTTGAAGTGGGACACATGTTTTTTTTTTTTGGGGGGGTGGGTACACATTATTCCTGGAAGTTATACGTGGAGCATGAAGCCAAGCAAACTGAATAAATGACTTGACTCACTGCCAGCACACAATAACCATCGCCTGTATGTATCACCGACACGGCTTTAACGCTCTCTAGTTGAAGCGGTCGTCTGCTTCCTCCCCAATAAACTTACGTACATTAGTTCGAAACAGCACTTTCTCTGTAAATTACTACAATTCTTCATTTATTACTCATTTAATAATAATCTCTTAGCCAGTTTCCTTCCATGTTAAGCCACGCCAAGCTCTATATATACATATGTACGTTTATTCCTCCTCAAGCTTCATTCACAGCAAACCCTATAGCTAAATCTCTCATTCCTCTTCTAAGCTTCATTCACAGAAAACCCTAGACATCTATCTCACTGTTTCTCATTCATCGATCATCATCAACAATCTTTCCTACCAGTTTGTCTATAAATATATATATATATATATATATATGCTTCAACTTGAAGCTTCGTTGTTATTATTATTCACAGCAAACCCTATCTGGTCTATCTCTCTGCTTAACCTGTCGTGAAAGAAGAAGAAGAAGCGAGCAGTATGAGTTCTTCAAGCATCAACATCCAGAGCATTTTGTCCCCTCAGCCTCCTCGTACTCAGGGCTCTAACATCAGACCAGGCACTCGCATCCCAAATACCAAGGATCATTTTTCCAAGAGTCGATGATGACTCATTTCATAATTCCATATTTTCTCAGGTTAATATAATTAATCTTCTATATAAGCACACCCCCCCTTCTGAATTACTTACTAGAAATCAATTTAGGTGACGTTCTTTATGAGGAGAAGCGCTTCTTGTTATGGCCCTTGGATTTCATTTCCATGCAGATCAATCTTGCAGATGAAGCGAACGCCATTATATTGATTCTGCAGTTTAAGTAGTTGCTTATGTGTGTGTGTAGGATACATCAATATGATTGTATTATTTATTATTCTTTATTTGTTCGTTTTATGTCTATATGTTTGATTTGATTATTTGGTGGGTACCACAAACATTGGAGTTTAATGATGTTCATTTGGAAGCTGCTTAATCCGTAAATCTGTTTCCTTGTACTTTCTGTTTGTTTTTTGTGATCATTGGGAATAAAATAAGACAGTTCCGATCCCTTCATGCAAATCATCGGCGCTCAAAAGTTCAAGCGCACAACGTTAACGCCGCATTCCATATGTACTACTCTTTTCAACTTCTTATGATGTGCACAATACATAAATTAAGTAGTCCATTCAATATTAATTTGAAGATCTAACGGAATCATTCCCCCACTTACTATTTTTAGCTTCTACAAAAGTAAATAAATTGTATGTCATAATTTAAAACGTTTTCTGGCCTGAGCCTCTGCTAAAAGTTTGGGGCCCGTCTGGAATGATCGAACCATATTTTTAACAATAAAATTGTCGTTAGGTTTAACTAACCATGGTTTTCATCACCCTGATAAAAATGTAATTTAGTCATGATTTTACCACTGTGTATTTTGTTATACACGGCTCATTTACAGTTTGTAAGAGAAAATTTTGGCCAAAAAAATTTGAAAAAAAATTGTTACACATCTATATGTGTGCTGGTTATGTGGTTTTGTAACAAAAATAATTGGGGGATTAGATATTCCGTCAGATTTTCAAATATTAAATCGACAATTTAGCAGAGCGCGTATTGTAAAAGCAAGTGGCCCATTGATTAAAATTAGAGGAGTGATGTTTTTTTTTCCCCACCCCTGACGAAAAGGACAATTATTACGAGACACGAAAATGATCCAATAAAAACAACTTCAATGGGAAAAGGGCCAGACATGATGGGACACTGCACGTAACTTTTTATACAGTTCTCATTATAACAAAAGGCAAACAAAAAGTGCAAATCCCATTTTTGGAAGTAGATATAGACAGAAGAATAATGAATGAAACCTAGACATATGAAAAACGAACGGGTCAAGAAACGGAACAAAAAATAAGTCAAAGAACATGATTAGCCAGCAACATATGCAAACTCTACTTCCGTTTTCTTGCTTTATTGTCGAAGCCACTTGACTCTCCATTCTCAAGGACGCTTGCTCGCTCCACAATCTGCGTGAAGACGAGAACCAAATTATGATCCAGTATAGAGGGGAACAAACAGGGGGAAAATGTAAAAAGAGAATCCAATCGCGAAACAATAGTTTATTGTCTGGGAGAGAGACTCCTCTTGCTCTGATGCAGGATCGTAACATTATCAGTGTATATATGGAAGATGAAGGTAGCTGATGGATGGAGAACGAAGATACCCATGAGAAGAAATTAAGTGTTTGATCCCAAAAGACTAGTTTATTGACTTGGAGAGAGACACCTATTGCTCTGATGCAGGATCGTAACACTGTGAGTGTATATATGGAAGATGAAGGTGCGTGGTGGATGGGGAATGAAGAAATTAAGTGTTTGATCTGGAAACGATTTTCTGGGCAGTGGGAATACGAGTCCCAGCTGAGGGAGTGGTAGCCTGACATTGAGAAGGGGGAAGTTTTGCGTAGGAAAAAACATTCTGAGCGATTGTTTTCCGATAATCGATTTTGCGTCGATCGGGAGGGTTAAAGCCTGAATGAAAAATATCGGAAATTGGAATGATCAGCGGCGTTCGATGAGCCATGAAGCAGGCGAGAATTTCCAGGAACGTAGAGTGTGAAGCCCTCTAATTTAGTATAACCGACCAAGCGTCTATATGTGTATAAACAAGAGATTACGAAGAAGAAGAAGAAGGAACTAATTAAGAGATTTGTGTTGGATGAGAATTTACAGAGAAAGTTCTGAGAGATTGGGATGCCAGACGTTTCGCTGCATTACGTATAATCTGGGCGCCTGCAAATCTTTACGTGCGTGTACGATTTTATCCCTAACTTGGGTTTGATTTCACCTCCATATCCTTTGCTCATTTATATCTTTGACCTCGCCTCTTCCGATTGGATGGATTACTTACTCCAGGTGGGCCCCCCATATCATTCGTCTATCATTTATAAACTTCAGTTTAATAATTCATTCGGTCTCCAAAAAATGTTTATTTAAGTCTCCGAAAAAATATTTATTTAACATTAAGTGTTGCAAATATTAATATAAATAGGGATAAATATGAAAGTGTAGCTAATTAAGTTGCAAATCAACAACTAGTGACAGTTAAGGATCATCTGTATGAATTGTACAATCTGTATATTTATCTTTTAATACAATTCTTTTGGGACCTTAGTCTCATTAAATTGAAGTTTCGGAAGCTAATAACTATCATTCTCCCTAATATAATGTACAATAAAAATTAATCGGTTGTGATCTGTAATATAAGTCTTATTATCCCAAATTTATTACTCCTCCGGTTCTAAATATAAGACCCTTGTACTAATGTGTATAAGGGTTTTACATTTAGGACTGGAGGAGTGCTTGATTCAAAATATAAGTTGACTTTGATATTGAACCAACCCAATCTATATATAAGGGCGTGTATGGGAATGGAAGATAAATTCGTGACACGCTTGTTCAAATATTAAAGTTCAAAATGATGGACATACAGAATCCAAATGAATTAAAAACAAATGCATTCATGCATGATTTAAAATTATATATTGGTTAGTTGAAGCAAACGGGCGGGCACACAATATTATTTTAGTTATAAACAGTTGATATTTTATTCATCATCTTCTTAAAATGTTTGATCTGTTTTGTGATTAATTATGGCTGGCTAGGACAGCCTGGCTACAGCTATCAAATTTGTGAACCACATGATCACAACAAGATTTATCCTAGGGTAATAAACTTCGTTACATTAAGGGAAAATTGAGATTTTAATTTCTAAATTCTAGTTTTCCTTCAGTTTAATTAATTTCAATTCCTATGATTTACAACCTTTACAATTGGCATATCAACCCAAAGAAAAAGGACCGTGCCAAATAATTTTTGATGCAAATAAAGATCGGTAATACTCCCCCAAAATGTTATATTACGAAATATATATGGGTGGTTAATTAAAATAACAACATAGAGGTTTCCCATGGCTGATTAGAAGACTAGTGATTAAATTAATTGATTTGCGAAGTATAAACAGAAAAAAGAGGGAAGTTTGAAGATTGAAGTGAAACACGTCGTCCGATGAGTGTTTGCGTCCACATTATATTACAACTCATAATGGCGTAATTAACTACTCCATATTTCCACAAAGGTCTCTCTGGTCAAACCCTTAATGGGCGAACCAGACTTAAATCGGACATAATCGGCAAACATTTCTATGCAGAAACGAGGTGGGTGTTCACACCCTACTACGACGTTCCTCGAAGTTATCGCCCATCCATGGCCCCAAACAAACTGACTAAACGACCTGACCGCCAGCTCACAACCATCGCCCTTACATATCACCGACACGGCTTTAACGCTCTGTTGAAGTGGTCGCCTGCTTCCTCCCTAAACTTACGTACGTATTAGTTCGAAACAATAGAACTTTCTGGTAAATTACTAATTCATTTATTAATTCGACAATACTCTCTCGGGTAGATTAGCTTCCTTCCATGTTAAGCCACGCTAAGCTATATATATCTACGTTCATTCCTCCTCAAGCTTCATCCCCCTCCCTCTCTCTCTCTCAGCATTAGTCTTTCTGCTTACCCTCTCGAAGAAGAAGCTTCATTCACAGAAAACCCTAGCTGTCTCTACTCTCATTCCTCATTCATCGTCATCAATTATCTTTCCTACCTCCGTGTGTGTGTGTGTCTCTCTCTCTCTATATATATATATCTGCTTCATCTTCAAGCTTCATTATTATTCACAGCAAACCCTATCTGATCTATCACTCTGACCAATATACAATCTGTGGAAGAAGAAGCAGTAAGAGTTCTTCAAGCATCAACATCCAGCGCATTCTTTGCCCAACGCCTCCTCCCACACAGGGTTCTAAAACCAGACCAGCCACTCGCATTCCAAACTCCAAGGATCACTTCTCCAAGAGTCGATGATGACGCACTTCATAATTCCATGCATTTCTCAGGTTAATACATACATATGTATATTCACTCGTTTTTCTTGTTATATCTTCGTTCTCGATCAGGTTCATGCTGGTTGGGGCAATGTTTTTACCTGTTTATTTCCATCATAACAGAAGCACTTTATGTTACTTACAACCCTTGGGTTTCATTTTCATATTTGCAGATTAATCTTGCGGATGAAGCCGCTGCATCATTGATTATGGATCGTTAATGATTGGGTCACATGAAGGGAGAATCGAAATAGTTGCAAATATATGTAGGGCACATTACTATATATGTGTTATATTCTTTATTCGTTCGTTTTTATGTTTGATTTGATCATTTGTTGTCTCATACAAACAGTGTAGTTAATAATATTCGTTTATTCGAAAGCTGCTTCCTTCGTAAATCTGTTTCCTTGTACTTTTTGTAATCATTTGAATAAAATAACACAGTTGCGATCATTGTCTATCAAAAGGCACACATATAAAGCTAAGTATCAAGTTTATATAATGTTAAGGGACGAAAGTGCATAATACCTATATATCATATCAAGAAAATCGAATTAAAAATTTGGAGGGTCAAAGCCAATCCCTACTCTGATCTCCACCTTTGTGTGTGGGTTCCATCAACGGATGCTCTCTCCGAGTTTTTTAGATTCAAAGTATTTAATATATAATAAATTTGAACGAAGAAGTCGTGTTTAATAGAATTTCCAGTTTAAATAAAGATTGCTGAGTGGAGTCAACTTTCCGATTTTCAGGGCTGATATATGTGCTTGTGACTAAGGTCAATGACTAAAATATATTATTCTAGTCTTATTTATAAAGCACTTTCAGCATATTTCACATAGACAAAAAAAATATCTTAAAATACATTAACTCTCCATTAAAAATAATAATTTTTTAACTTTACTCATATTTAATATATACACCTTTCAAAAGAAATAACTACCTATATTATAATAAATGAAGGACAAAATAGTACATTCACGCTAAAAATTTAATGAAGTGACTTATAACTAGGACTGAAAAAAAATTCTCTTTCTGCCTTATAAATAGAATCAGAGGAATATATGAGATGTAATAAATTAAAGATATGGCTAACTCTTGGTAGTAAATCAACTTTTAACAATTTACTATATGACAGGAAACTCCTATAACTTACATATATAGAACTTATTTGTATCTTTTGAATGATTCAATTCATGTAAGTTCTTGGAAATGCTGATCGGAAAAGGTAGCGTGTAATGTTCATTTAAATGATGTTATGAGGTAGGCAATAAAAATTATTATAAGGTTCAATACTTCGTCGAGATGGATCACAGCATTTTATTTTATCCCTTGTGCACTGATAAATGAATAGAATAATAATATTATATATAATATTATCAGTTTTGTAAAATAAAGTTTTCAAATTCTCTCATCAGTTGAAGAGATTGTGTAAGAAGAAGAAAATTAATGTAGTTATATGAGGCATACATATCATACATTGAGGACTGATGTCCCTTTTTCAAACTCCACATGCTCTTATAAATTTTATTTGATTTCTTCCAGCAGAACAAACTCTTCTGTCTCTGTCACTATTTTAACCTTAGACATTTAACTAAGCCTGTTTTTGAATTTTTACCCGAAAAACGAAAAAAATAATTTCTGATTGGATCAGAAATGGAGACTTCAGAATGCATATACGTTAAAGACAAATTCATCTTATCTTAAAAATGGGACTGATTCTACGTACAGTGCTGAACTTTATCTGATTCCAATGATTCCGTTATACAAAGTATAAACGACAAAGCAGGCCGACATGGATTTACCAAAAAGACTGTTCTTTTATCTTAAAGAATAATTGTAGCCTTTTAGACAGACGTTATAATTCTATATACTACCTCCGGTTTTAATTATAAGAGCCAGTTAACTAATTTGAGGAGATTAAAAAAGTAAGTTGAGTTAATTATTTGTCCTAAATAGGTGTTGTCTTTCCTAAAATATCCTTGTTAATCAAGTGTATTGACTAGAACTATCATTGTTAGAAGGGTTACTTTGAAAAAAAAGGTATAAATATGAGAGACAAAGTGGATTGGGGTCTTATGTTTAGGACCAAAATAAAAGTCAAACAGGGTCTTATATTATGGACCGGAGGTAGTATATCAACTTTCCAGTTTTCATGGTATACGATACTATAAGCTCAACTAAAACGTATTTGAGAAGTAATTCGGTAAAGTTATGGTATATACTATACATGGCTGAAAAGAAGAAAAGAAAGGTGCATATACTATATATGTGTATAAAGACAAACTTCACCTTAAAAGTGAAATTGATTATTCTAGGCGCAGTACCAAAGTTTATCTTATTCTAAGATTCCATACTATAAACAACAAGTATAGGGACATAGGTTTCGAGAGGGTTCTTTCAAATAGATACTGTCTCCACTATTGGAAGTAATTCCGCAATACAAGCTAATTAGTCAAATCCAGACGTAAGACCAAACAACAACCAAATTGAAGAATTACAACTCTTTCTGGTAATTTAGCTTGCTAGCTAGCTAGCTAGAGGCAAAGTGAACAAATTAAGGAAAAAAAAATTGAATGAGAAAAAATAAGACAAAAAAAAAAGAACAACAACTGTACACCTAGAAAATACAAGCAAATTTGAGAAATGATATATCATACATATATACATGTTTATTTGGATATTGTGATGTATCGAATATTCAAAATAGAGCAAGTAAATTAATCAATTATTTACGGGGGAAAAGTCGCTTTGGATCTTGATCGAGTTAGCTATGCATAAACTACTTCACATTTAAAAAAATTGAAATAAAATTCTTTGTAACTCATTTATGATTAATTATAAGGCAGAGAGAGAAGACATTTTTTGGGCCCTATTTATAGGGTACTGAGAGAAATTTTTGGTATGGATATATAATTTTACCACTTATTTATTATTGTGTTGGCTTTGTTTATATGAGGTATAATGTATATTAAATAGGGGTAAAATTGGAAAGTTATTAAATTTTAAATGAAAGTTAATAAAGTTTAAGGTTTTTCTTGATCTATATAAAATATACTGGAAATGTCTTATAAATAGGACCAGAACAGTAGACAGGAAGTAAGTGATGATAAAGAAGTGTTTCGAAATCACTTCAAAGTGAGATTGTTCAGTTAGAAACAACATAATTAATGAGTATGTAGATCTTAAATTAAGAAATGAAAGAGGTGTAATAAAAAACGAAGAGTAAAATAAATTAGTTAACCTGCATATAGGTGTAATTTATTTTGACACTTTTATTATTAGTTTTTTCCTTTGGAAAATAACACACACAAAATTACTCAAAGCCAACCGTTTGTTATTATATATGATTAATATCCTCGAGCTGCTTATATATAAAATATAAAGCGTAGATCGTTTTATATTGCATATGCATATTTCATGCGCATATCATGAAATTATACCTGATCGAAAATAATGGTTTTAAATATGCGTATGCATGAGTGGCTCCCTCATATTTAACTGCGATTATTGTGTGCGTGTGTGTGTAGTTGTGGCCTGAATTAATTATGATCTGAATATGGATATAAAACTGGGACTAACCCGCGATTTGGGGAAGATTATTTTAGACGCACGTGGCTGGCCGAACCATATGTGGCTTAATCAATGGTTAACAAAATTGCCGTTGAACTAACCATGGTTTTTCATAACCCTGGTGATTAACATGTAATTTAGTCACGATTTTACCAATAAGTGGTGTGGTCAATAAGTATTTTGTGATATACGGTTCTTTTAGTTTGCAAAAGCAAATTGTTACATATCTATGTGTATGCTGGTTAGTGGTTAGTGGCTATTTAATTAGCTTAATTTGTAACAAAAATAATTGGGGGGGCCTATATATAATTACTATTCCGTTAGATCTTCAAATATTAAATCCGCCATATGTCTTGCCAAGGATCAAACAATTTCACAGTTTCATTAAAAAGATTTATTAAAAGCTAACCAGTACTTAACATGCAAAACAATCCCAAATTCTGAAAGCCTAATACCTCCAATTCTAATTATAAGACCTTATTTCTTTTTGTTGCCCAGAGTATCCTCCCACTTGAACGGTAAGAGACTAATCTCTGAACCCAGAACATGATGTTTAAAGCGCTCAAATCTCTTTTACTTAGACCAACACTCGTTGATCATATAACATCTTATTTGTGGTCTATAAATGAGTTTTTATAATTAAGAGAGGAGGTAATATATTGTTGGGCCCTTGGAGAATCCACTCTCTTGAGAGTTTTTGAATTATTATATATAATAAAATAGAAAAGATGTGTCTTAACCTACATGGTATTTCCTCTGATCCTATATATAAGCTTCAAATAACCGAATCACTTTTAACAGACTAGTAGTTAAAATTAGTTAAAAATAATAAATAGGTTAGAAATACTTTTGTTTTAAATTTGCCATTATTTATTAAGAGAGTAAATGAGAAAGGCAATAAATGAAAAGATAATGAAAAAGAATATATAGAGATAATATTAATAAGGGAGATGAAGCATTAAATACAGTCAACTAAGGATAAAATCATAAAAAAGGTAATAAATGTTTATACAAACTAAAAAATAAAGTTTATATTTTGAACTAAATTTTTTTAAAAGTAAAGTTTATATATAAGATCGGAGGAGTATAACATATAAATTTTTTTTTTGTTCTTTTGGGGGGGGGGTAGAGGGCCCTAGTGAATATGATGTGAAATTAGCGTCCGTCGAATTTGTCATCTTATTTTCTTCATCTGTTTAGTTATGTTCATGAATAAACACAAAATATGGGTTCAACACCATGTTTCGTGTCCATATTGACAGCTTCGAACTTTGTGATGCCTCAAAGTAAATTACACCTAATCAAACAAATATATTCAGGTATTATAAATTCGAAAAATACTTTTTCCAAAGAATTAGCTCTAATTATTAATTATTAATTATTCCTCATATATTGTAAAATGTAAATACCTGATTATTAAAGGTTTTATTTATTTTTATAACGACAACTTTAATTTGATTTATTCAGAGTTTTTAAATATTTTTAAGGCTTTCTAAAATACGTATTCTTAAGGCTAGTTATTAAAGTTTATCCGAGTCATGTTTGAAGTCTTAAATAATGTGTTTCGATATTGAAAACTAGGCGATATTCAAGATACGGTGCCCCAGAGCCAATTGTCTCTGCTTCCAGAACAAAATTTTTCTTTGGTCAAACTGCTTCTAGAACCAAATCAAACACGGACAATATATCAACGGAAATCGAGCTCAGACGCAAAGCACATCGATTTTGGGTAGTTAAATTTTTTTTTAATAGATTTTAATTAATTTTCTGTTTTAACAGGTATAGAATTTAAGATAAATATAATCTTACAGCTAAATTTTTTTAAAAAATAAATTTATTATTAAAATATTGTATATAAAAATTTTTAAATCTAAAATTTTGAATGGTTTAAATTGTATTATAAACACACGCACACATTTCCTAACGAAAGCCATCTCACTTCAATATCCCTGCGACAATCTGCATGTTATATTTAAAAGTTTTCCACTAGAATACAAGAGTTCTTCTTAAGGGGTGTTTAGCAACCCTCAAAAGTGCTTCTCAGAGGCACTTTTTCGTAAAATGAGACAAACTCCTCCACATATTTACTTCATAAACTATAAAAACACTTTTGAAATCATGGTTTGGTTTACATCCAAACACCCCTTGGTGTTATACACAAACACACATTATATATGCTCATTACTTGAGGGGTTCGGGTTCTGCAAGTACCCTTTTGTTAGTTATAATACGTGTGTATTAAAGATATAGCCAATATGCGAAAGCTTTTACCAGATAACATATCATTGCATGTATACTTGAAATTGATATCGAAAAATAACATTATGGGTTAAGATATACTCCTCCGGTGCTTAATATAAAACTTATTTAACTAATTTAATTATATTAAGAAAGTTATGTAAGTTAGTTAATTATAATAAATATGACATTTTTTCTAAACACTATAATTATCTTCCTTAATATCCTCTCTCTTTCTTCTATTTGATTATGGTTGATGGAGTATCCATAGGAGTAATTTAGGAGAAAAAAGTGATAAATATGAGAAATAAGTCTTATATTTAAAACCAAAATTAACTTAACAATTTAGGTTCTATATTAAAGACGAGAGGAGTAATTTTTTCCTAAAAATTTTCACAGAGGAGTATTCAGAAATTTTTTGAGGAGTAATATTGCACCCCAAAAAAAAAACTTAGTAATATTGCTCTCATCCTTACTTGCATCCCAAGTGGCACTGCCACCTCACACCACCCCCCGGCGGGGTGAACCACCGTGGATTGCCTCTTGATTCTTCTCGCACCCACACTATGCAGGCCTGTCAGCAAACCTCCCTGCTGAGATATTATTAGAGATGCCATCGTAGAAGATGAAGCCGACGACGACGATGATGACTGAAAATGACGAGCCATTGAAGATGACATAACCATCTGATCGCAAAAATTCATGGGAAGCTCTGAAAACTGCGTGTGCCTGTGAAAATCACTAGATGTCGCCGGCTAAGAACCCAGGAAGGATGGTGGTGAAGGGATTTGGCATGAACAATCACCTCAGTGGACGTCGGAATGGACAAAAGGGTACTTGCAAAACCCGAACCTCTCAAATAAGCCACGGCCGTCGTGGTCCCCGGTTGCCGTATCTGACATTTTCTGCGAAATTGAGCTTAGCCTTGTTGCCTCCGAAACGCAGGGTAGCTTCGTGGTATGCCCGGGCAGCCCCCTCCGCCGTGTCGAAAGTGCCAAGCCAGACTCGGCAGCTTTGAATGGATCTCTGATTTCAGCTGCCCACTTCCCCCATGGCCTTTATCTCACTCCACTATACTTTCTTCTTCCTTCTTCAGAACTCCACTATTCATACACTGCATTTCCCATATGCAACCTCTCTTCTCTTGAACCTTCTCCTGCAACTGTACGCATTGTTCGCACGAGCTTATCAGCATTCCATAAAAGATCCTGCGCGGTGATACAATAATAAGACAGAATCTCGTGTGAAAGTAGTGATACATGGTTTGTTGCATTCAATCTTTTTTCTATTGCATTGTGAATGCATTCCCAACATTCTCAACGTTCCTACCCGATGATGTTAAAGTTCATCAGGAGAGAGATGGGAAAGGGAGGGAGTGCCGAGATGGCAGTATCACGTCCTAGGTGAAAACTTCTGGGGCAAAACTGGAGCTTAACGTTAAGATTATTCAACTCAATGAAAGATATATAGGTATATATGGTTTATATATTAGAAGAAAAAGGAGGACTAACTACGAAGCTGACAGGTTTATGGGCTAAATAAGAGGTGGGAGTGGGATCATCATGGTTTGCTGGAGAAGATCATGCGGGGGGTTGGGATCGGATTGGCGGGCCTTATTGAAGGAGAAGTGGTGGTGAGAGGATGTGGCGTATTTGCTGGGGAAAAAACCTGCTGCGTGGTTGGCATTTGAGTGCCATTAGCAGTTGCCGGAGGTTTACAGCCGACCTGAGCGTGATGAGTGGGGGGCGTAAGAACCCTCTGGGTATTAATGCGTTCAGACTTCATAGTGGAGCTTGCCTTTAATCTGAGGATCACCTCTGAAACCCTTTGGATGAGATATAGAAATTTCAAGGAGATGACAGGATGGGTGTGGGTTAGACACGGCGAGAGAGGCAAAGTCAGATTGTGGCAATAATATTTCTTTCTTTAGGACTCTGTCGATGACGACGTGCAGAGAGAGAGACAGAGAGAGAGAGAACTGAAAGGAAAGGCTACTCACTTATATTTAATGCTGATACAGAGAGAGAGAGGAGAGACAGCATCCATTGATTTTATGCATTTTTTTTGAAAAAATTGTAATAAGGTTCCATTTAAAAGAATTAAATTAAAAAAATCCTTTAAAATATTAAATTAATCTGAAACTCTAAAGACTTTATTACAAGAGATTTTATTTGTTTAGTTACCAAGGTATTAATAACATTTTTTCAGTACATCACAAAAATGTAATGTATAAATTGTCAATATATCATCCACGATAGTTGTTAATCATTACATCTTAACTTGTTAATGATTATACTTTCAGTTGTCAATAGAGGTGGAGCCTGGCCCTATAGGGCCGGCTCTGTAGGGCTAGCCGACTTAAAAGGGTTGGCCCTACAGTGCCGAAATTTAAAAAAATATCCCAATTTGCTAGGCTCGATCCTTTAACTAATGGGCACAGGACAGGCTCATGGGTTTTCGACCTGTTTAAGGAAAAAAAAAATACTATTTTCATATTTCTCACATTTCTTATCAAAAAAAGAACATAAACCAATAAAATTATTAATAAAAGAAAGAAATATGTATAAAATTAAGTCACAAATATAAATATCATCATATATAAATATCCATCAACATCTAAAACATTCATTAACAAAATAACAGCATCCAAAAGTTTCATCTACAGTGCAAATGTATAATAAATAAATATTATCATTAATCTTTTAAAACTTCATTATCACTATAATCAATTACTCTTCTTCATAAGTGTGTGTGTATATATATATGTTTTTCTTTCGTAACAAAAATATCAAGTTTTTCTTCTTTATAGGAATTTCACTTTTAAATTTTGTAGTCCAACTATTATTTTACTTTAGTTTGAGAAACACGATTATTGAAACTCGTAAATTTCTAATTCAAATTATATAATCACAAGTTATATAAGTATAAAAATACTCTCTAATCAAATATATATAGTTTAAAAATATCAATACATATAATATAAATCAAATCATTATTAAAGTTCATATTAACCCATTTTTTTAAAAATTTAATTGAACAAATTATTGTCTAAAACTAAATAAATCAAACCATTCTATAAAATTTAATTTTAAAATGATAATAATAATTAAATATTTGAAATATAATTAACAATGTAAAAAATTAATAATATTATAATTAGACAATAAAAATTAAAAAATAAAAAAAATAAAAGGGCCTAAATACCAGCCTTTTTAAGCTCTCGGCCTTGTAGGGCCAATCCTGTAGGACCTGTTTTCTATTTGAGGAAGAAAACTTTAAGCATGGCCCTCATAATTTTTGGGCCTAAGCAGGCTGGCTCAACGGGCTCTATTTGTTTTCCCAGTTAATTGTCAATGCATATTTAAAAGAAAAAAAGATAAGGATAATTTGATAATTAGACAAATAAAATCTCTTATAATGAGGTTTGTCGGGACTTCAAATTAATTTGACAATTTTTTTTAAAAAAATTTGTATTTAATTTTGTTAGATGAGAGGTTATTACAATTTTTTCTATTTTCTTTTGTTTCGAGAATAATAATGATACCAAAGGTAAATGTAAAGAAGGTCAGAGTGTTTTATTGTCTGCTACCGGTGGCCACGTATTCCTGACTTGTTTTGGATGCAACAGCAGTCCAATTGTGGGACAACCTTTGAGATTGGCCCCTGCAGGTGGCATTTACAAGTACTATTCCCCTTCTCCCTTTTCAAATCCACCGAACCCATCAAATCAAAACCAATAGAAGAAACAAATCCGATCCATTCACCTAGCAAAATGGGAGATGAGACAGAGATAGAGAGAGAGAAATCTGAAAGAAAGCGATCGGATCCAAGTGGCCTGAAAATGAACCCCCAACCCTCCAAAAAAAGAAAAAATACTTCTTTAACCCTAAATATAAGACCTTTTTTATAATGTAATTTATACTATAAAAATGGTCTTATATTTAGAATCGGAAGAATATATACTACATCCAAGTAAGGAAGGCATTCACGACATTGTTCTTCTAATTTAAGCCTTTTTCAG
Source organism: Neltuma alba (assembly GCF_004799145.2). Taxonomy (NCBI): domain Eukaryota; kingdom Viridiplantae; phylum Streptophyta; class Magnoliopsida; order Fabales; family Fabaceae; genus Neltuma; species Neltuma alba. Next base: position 63,934 of record NW_021636433.1, on the reverse strand, counting down.
CTGAACAATTCAATCGTGTTTGATCCGCATCTTCATGCGTCATGTACAATACAATAACGCACCAAGTTTATGTTGGTTATTACGGCCAGCTAAAAGTGACAAAAATCTCACTAACATATGGATATATAATACTTCTCTTGTCCTAAATATAAGACCCATTTTGTAGTGTAATTTACACTACAAAATGGGTCTTATATTTAGGACCAGAGTAGTAACATGCCAATATATATATATATATATATATGAGGAAATGAATGAACATTGAAGCAAATGAAATATTAAATGGGTAAATATTACAATTTTTCTCCTCCACACTCCCCGGACCCACGTATTTTTGTTAGAGACTCAAAGTCTATGCCGGCTGGCTGTCGTTATGAGCTCACTGAGGGTCGGCTGTCGCGTAGTAGAATATTTGGAAATTAAGGTGGGTGGGGCCCAAACGACAAGGACAAGGGAGACTGTACGCAACAGTGTGGTTATTTCAGCTTTCAACAATGATTGTTACAGAAGTATTTTCCGCTGCATTTACCATTCCTAGTGCTAACAACAATGACTCAGGAGATCCTAACTATTTAGAGAAAAGATATTCGGCCCTGTCAACTGCATCTGCATTCATTTCATCCTAATCTTCTTATCCATCCTTATCTCACGTTATGCAGAACAAGATTTTCTCAGGTCATTGCCATTGAAGTTGATATCTGGGCTAATAGTACTATCTATCTCCGTTATCAGCAAGATGATAGCTTTTAGCAGTGGCTTCTTTGTAACATATTATCATGCTCTAAAGTGGGTCCCCTGGCTTATTTCAGTACTTGCATTTGTACCAATGCCTTTGTTTTTGTTCCTGCAATTCCCTCTTTGCTTAAATATACTCTATACCAAATATTTCTGTAGGTCTCTTTTCCGACCAAATAATCTTATACTCCTCCGGTTCTTATTATAAGACCCAATTTGACTTTTTATTTGGTCCTAATTATAAGACCCAATCCATTTTCTTTCTTATATTTATGCATTTTTTTCCAAAATAATCCTTCTAATAATGATAGTTTTAACCAATATAGTACTTAATTAGAAAGAATATTTTAGGAATAACAACACTTATTTATTATAAATAACCAACTTAACTTACTTCCTTAATCTCCTCAAATAAGTCAATTGGGTCTTATAATTAGGACCGGAGGAGTACTTTATTAGACTCTCTAATTCTGTGTATGAACAGAGTATGTTTAGTTTGGTCAAAATGTATCGTATTTTATTGCAATATATGTTCTCATGGCCAAGTTGAAGGGAAACGCAATTCTACGTTAAGATAAATATTTCATTGATCTTTTTTCCCAATCTTGAATTTGATGAACGATTGAATTATTCTGTTGTACTATAAGCCAAAGTTTTTATTAAATTTAGAGTAACTAATAGTATAAGAAAAAAAAACTCACGAAAGCTGCGTGTTAAAGTAATATACAAATAACTTATGCCGCAGTTAAATATAGCCGCTACAAAGCATATTTTAACTGCCATGTCATACTTCATGATAGGCGTAATTTATTTTAACACTTTTATTATTGGTTTTTTCTCCTTTTGAATACTCCAAAATAACACAAAAAAACTTAGTCAAAATTAAAGCTAACTGTTTGTTATTATGATTAGTATGCTTAAGCTACTTATGTATAAAATATAATATATATATATATATATATATAGTAAGCGCAGATCGTTTTATATATTATTAATTTTTCATGCTTTTGTTTGTTATATATATGTGTATATTTGTATATGTATGTAAAATACCTGATCAAAAATTATGGTTGAACTATAATTTAACCACGGTTTTAAATATGCATATGGCTGGCTCGCTCATAATCTAGCTGAGATTATTGTGAGAGTGTGTAGTCATGGCCTGAATATAAAACAAAAATAAGAGAGAGACAAAAGTGTTTGGCGGTAGCACCTAAATTCTCCGAAAGTCCAGTGAATCTTCCAGCTCCTTTGTAATGCTATGCAAATAACGGTAACACCTACAGAGAAACTATAAATCTGAGTTGTATCCTATAGATACTGTCCTTAAAAGCTATTCCATAACTATCAGCAAAGTAAGAAACGACACTCTTTAGGATTAAATGAATTCTTTCTATAAGAACACGGTGAGTAAAATAGTGAAAGATAAAAAAACTTAGTAAGGCAGAATACCAGAGGAGGGAAGAGAGTTGCCCAAAAGCTCAGAGTACGGCAGTACCATTTGAACTTCAGTCTCATGCCCATTTTATAGGCTGCAGATCTCAATACCATTGGGCATATTTAAACACACTTAATAACAATTAATTTATAATTAAATGAGCAGTTTCAAGTAGTAATTAACTTGTTTAATGACTATTTAAGATGAATAAAATCTTCGATTACAAATATTGAAGAGACATAATTATAATTAAAATTAGATAGATATTTCCAATAAAGTACCCAGTACTGCACTTGACTCGTGCACAACAGGTAAGACAAAATTGCTGGATTTGTCTTTGGCGGTTTGTTATGCATGCAAGTTCACTTCTCCTCTTGACTCATTTAAGATCACTTATTATTTGAACCCCTGCAATCCCAAGCAATGTGAAACTCTTCTTTTGACACACCAACACACATTATTTACAACAAAAAAGGCCCCAGTGAATATGATGTGAAAGCGTCCGTCCGTAATTTGTTATCTTCTCATATTTAGTTGCTTAGTTCATAAACACGAATTATAGGATCAGTGCATCGCTTCGCGTATATATTAACCGCTTCAAATTTTGTGATGCCTCAAGGTAAATTACACTTAATCAAACAATTATACTTATGAATCCAAAAAATACTCGTTCCAAAGGACTACAGCTCTAAATATTAGCTATTCTTCACCTACAACAAACCAAGATACATTATGTAAGATGTAAATACTTTATGATTTAAGGTTTCATTTATTTTTGTAATTAAAGCTTTAATTTGATTGATTCAGAGTTTTTAAATATTTTTAAGCCTTTGGAAAAATATTTAAGTTTCGGACGAGAAGTAAAAGAGTTCTTCTTAGTTTTATATTAAAAATATAGCCAACATGCGAAAGCTTTTGCCAGGTAACAGATATCACTGCATATACATACGTGAGACTGATATCGAAAAATAACATTCAACTCAATGAAAACGAACCTGAGAAGTTTATGGACGTAATGAGAGGGATCATGTGGGGTGGGAGAAGATCTTGACGGGGGTTGGGATTGGAGTGGGAGTTCTTGAAGAAGCCGTGGTGTGAGGATGCGGCGTATGTGCCAGGGAAAAAGTCTTCAACCCTCTCATATAATTCTTTTTTATTTGAGAATTAAGGGCCCTACTTTAGGGGGGCACATTAACGAGTGTTCCCTTCCTCTCTTTTCAACTCATTTATAGATAATCCTTTTTTGTTTTGAGAATCAATGGCCCTACTTATTAGCAGATCATATTATAAAGCATTCCCTTTCTTCTCTTTTCAACTTACTTATATATTATCTTTAGTTTTGATAATCAATGGTCCTACTTATCAGGCCATCCTATTATAAAGCATTCGCTTCCTCTCTTTTCACCTCTCTTTTATAGACACTTAATTTTGTTTTGAGAACTAGTGGCCCTACTTAGCAGGTCATATTATAAAGTATTCCCTTCCTCTCTTTTCAACTCATTTATATATGATCTTTTTTGTTGAGAATCAATGGCCCTACTTAGCAGGTCATATCATAAAGTATTCCCTTCCTCCCTTTTCAGCTCACACTTACATATAATCCTTTTTGTTTTGAGGATTAATGGCCCTACCATGCAGATCATATTATAAAGCATTCCCTTTCCTCTCTTTTTCCCCTCACTTGTATATAATCTTTATGTTTTGAGGATTAGTGGCCCTACTTAGCAGGTCATCACAGAATTCCCTTTCCTCTCTTTTCAACTCACTCATATTGAATCTTTTATTTTGAGAATTAATGGCCTTACTTAATTAGCAGGTCATCATATATTATAAAGTATTCCCTTCCTCTCTTCTCAACTCAATTATATATATAATCTTTTGTTTGGAGAATTAATGGCCCTACTTAGCAGGTTATACGTATAAATGGCCCTACCGAGCAGATCATTTTTTAGCTCATCTATATCTAACCCTTTTTGTCTCTACGTAGGATCCGGAGAGGAACCAACAATTACGCGAAAGCGAAAGTGCTCGAGAGGAGATTGATAACGCAGTGTTCTTGATATCACTACCACGCGCACACGTATATATGTTCACTTCCATGGCGGCTGGCAGTGGCTGTGAGTTGTGACTGAGGGTCGCATCGTAGAATATCAAGAAATTAAGGTGGGCCCCACTGGACACGTGCGAAGATTTGCAAACGACAAAACAAATAATATAGCAACAGCGCATTGCTTTCCTTGTAGCCCCCGCTCACCCCTCATCTTGTACCCTTTTTGTTTTTTTATTTGCGTTATTACCATTATTCATTTTTTTTCCACTTTTAATTAAAAGTTAATATTGCTATTGACTCGAACTCGACCATATGCTAGACTTCCTTTTGCTCTTCTTATTTCACTTAGTCTACCTATGACACAGCAGATCTTCACAATTCTTCTTCTGCCTTTTCAATTCTGTGAGAAGCATTTGAAGTTGAAAACAACAACATCAACACCATGAAATGATTCATGCCAATCTCTTGAGCTTTCAGGTTATTTGATCTCATTGGGCTAGTATCTTCTAATCTTCTTCATAATTCTCTTGTGTGTTCATGTGTATAATTTTCCTAATTAGTCAACATCACCCTTTCCATTGTTTCAAAGATTTCTTTCTTTAGGTCTGCTTGTCAATCGCTTTCACAGAGGCAAATTTGCTGGAGAAATAATAAACCAAATCGCAATTCCAGTCTTGAGGTAAAGAAAATTTCTTGCATATGCAAAATTCTTGCCATATGGCATACATTGAAATAGGAGGAAGAAGACAATATGTGTAGCATCCATTGAAATAGGAACCCCCCCAGCCGCCGGGGGGGGGGATGCTCAGGAAGCTGCACAGTATATATTTTTGAATTCATGATACTGCTTCCGGTCCTATTTACAAAAGCTAGTTGACTAATTTGAGGAGATTAAGAAACGGAGTTAAGTTAGTTATTTGTAATAAATATGTATTCTTTTTCCTAAAATACCCTTACTAATCAAGTGTATTGGCTAGAACTATTATTGTTAGAGGAGTTATCTTGGAAAAAAATGCATAAATATGAGAGACAAAGTGAATTGTAGTCTTATATTTAGGACCAAAATAAAAATCAAATAAGGTCTTATATTAAGGACCAGAGGTAGTATTTTGCTATCCTCAGTACTGTGCTTTTGGCAAAAGAATTGTCAATTTCATTGTTAAAAAGTAATTCCAATTGTCTCTCTCTTCACATACTTCATGGTCTAAATCACTATCAGAATATCTAAACGACAGATAACAATACTATAAGGAGAATGATTGGTTATGTGTATAAAAGCACTCAAATCTGTAGCTACATCTGATGCTCATTCAACAACTAGTTCAGATTCATATCAGCAGCTTCAAAGGGCTGTTTCAGCTCAGTTTAGGACGCCTTCCCTTCATCTATTATCAGACACAGGTAATCTCTCTATCCCATATATGCAAGTTTCTTCATGGATCAAGCTCTACTTTGCTTTCCAGAACCTACAAGTTACAAAATTATAGGTGCCCTTGACACTAAACACAGCCATATGAATATATTAGTCGATATGATATCAAAATGTGTGTCCGCAAAGACAAGAAGATCAGAATCTGTTAAGGGTCCTATGTTCTAATTTGAGATGATACTAGGCTCATACATCTCTGACTTTTCATAGTTCTCTTGAGAGGCCTGTAGAGTCATTGTAATGACTGAAAAGTACCCCAACTGACCAACTGACAAATTGCTATCATATTTTCAGGGATTATGATTACTTCCTTGATTTCTTGTTCACAGTTCACGCGCCATGTCCTAAACATTCTACATTAATGTCTAATAAAATATATTACATGATGAAACAGTAATATTACCTACATAATTGTCAAGTTACCCCGTCTCATTTCAGGTGTTTCCATTCAAACCCTTTTCATGTTAAACATCTATGTACTGAGCTGTATCTGTCATTTGAAATAATTTTCCCTGTCATGAGTTACACCGGTAAGAATGACGAAAACAACACTTTCTAATTAAAGATTAGCTACTTCATGCGACTCAACACGGAACTTCCTCCTCTCAAGCACAAGAAATCCAAGGATTCTTAACAAATCTGAATCCACTAAAACGTGTGTATATTTTTTAATCAGCTGTTACTTGTTTCATCAGAAGCCGGAGAGAAAATGCTTCAATATTTGCGTACCTCTTCGTAAAGCAGCTTTGAAAGGTGATTGGAAAGCAGTATGGCACATCATAGAACAAGATTTGACCCTTCTGACAGTGGCCATAACCAAGGGTTGGTTAACGTTTCTTCATGTAGCAGCAGGACCAAACCATGTCCACCTGGTTGAAGAGTTGGTGAAATTAATGAAGGAAAATGAATTGGAGTTGCAAGACTGCAAAGAGAACACTGCCTTCTGCTTTGCTGCTGCAGCTGGGAACACCAAGATTGCTGAAACAATGCTACAAAAAAATCTACTCTTGCCAATTCTCAGGGGTGGACAAGGAGTGACATCTATTGTCATGGGGAACATAGAGATCATAGCAAGTAAGCTTGAAGTAAACGTCTCTTCTCATTATTTTATAAACTCTTTAAGCTAGTCTTTGCTCATGCTGGTGCTAAATGGTATGACAAGCTAATTTTCACAGTAAACTTGGAGGGATTTAGCTTTTGAACCAGTCAAGTCATGTTTGCTACAAGCATTGGAGGGCAAGAATATTTCTCAAGAAACATGAAGCTTTCACACAGACCCTCATGTTTCTTAATTCAGTTGGTGAAGTTCAATATAGAGGGTGTACCTGACAGAATGAAAGGCTTACCCAATAGATTACCATCCAGCAATTGATGACTGATCAAAATACAAATAATTGACTGTTTCAATTATCATTTTCACCTTTCTCAATATTGCATGCTTAGAGCACCCCAACTTACTCATATGTATAATTGCACTTGACGTAGTGCGTGAACCACAAGCACCTCACTTAGTTACACATATCCCAATCATTTTATGAATTGTAACCAAAGAAGTTGAACCATATACAGATAGACACCAACAATTATGCATTAGAATTTGCAATTCAAGCATTATTAGTACATTTTGCAGATTTAGCCTTGCTAATGCTACAAGGGATGCCAGAGCTAGCTTTAGCTCAGGATGGGGACAATGGCACAGCTTTACACCTCTTAGCTTGAAAGCCTTCAGGTTCTGGTTGCCAGAGTTCAGCATGTCAAAAACAAATCATGAAGTCCAGTAAGTTACTGCAAATCAACGCTATCAGGAAAACTAAGTCATTAGATTATTTTTCCCATTTATGTTATTTAATTGGCTGAAGTAGAAATACCTAATATTCTTGATTACTTGAAAGAAGGAAAGGAGGGTGCTGAGAGAAGTTACTGTCAGTTCTTGCTTTAAAGATTCTTAAGAAGAAAACGGTTCTGTTCTTGTGCTTTTTCTTATTTTCGTCATGGCAAGCATAGTTTGATACATAACTCTTGATACAAAAAAGATGCCGAGCAAAGTATAAATGTATTCATCCAAGGGTAAGACTAGGAATAGATTGTCAAGGGCCAACTCACTCAAAATATCAAGCTGCAATGTGGCATTTTTCTGTAAGTTAATCTATTGCCATATTGGAATATAAAACTAGCCCTTCATTTGAAAACACTTGTAGGTGTCGATACAGCTACGCCACACTTTTATGCCAAGAGGTGGGAAGGATTAAACTCAAGACTTCTTGGTTAAATACTCTCATGTTATGCTAATAGCAAACCCACAAAGTTTAAATTACGAAGCAAAAACAGAGCAATATTACAAATGCTATAAATATATCAATACTTTGTGGAATTGGTCTTTTAAGAAGACTTCTTCATCGTCTTACTTTTTCATTACATAATTGAATTGTTCCAGATGTGAAGCAGAATCTGGCTATTGAGCTTATTAGGAATATCTGGAATAAAATTCTTCCAGACGACTCAGCATGATAAGACTCATAAGAGAAACTTCACAAGTTATATTCAATGCCGCTGAAGTCAGAAATTTTGAGTTTTTAGTGGAGCTTTTGAGCACCTACCCTGATTTGATGACGGAAAAGGATACCAGAAACCGAAGTATAGCTCACATTGCTGTTTTGCATCGTCATGCTAGTATCTTCAACCTCATACTTGAAACAGGCCCAGACATGGACTTCATAGTTTCTTCCGTGGATAGTAGTGATAAATGCAATGCATTGCATTTTGCTGCAGAATTAGCACCACAAGAATTGACTTGTTCTCAAGAGCAGCTTTTCAGATGATGGTTGAGCTACTATGGTTTGAGGTATCTTCCCCTTATGGTCTATGTATAAAGTTCACGCTTCTTTTACTCTATGTCAAGGGCCTAACTGATTCATGTATTGATGTGGCAGGAAGTGAAGAAGATAATGCAACCATCATTCATGGAGATGAAAAACTTTGAAGGCCTAACTCCTGGCGAATTATTCACCGAAGAACACAAAGAACTACTAAAAGAAGCAGAGCCTGATGAAGGGAACTACAAAGTCTTGTATGGTTGTTTCAGCACTGATTGCTGCAGGAGTATTTTCTGCTCCATTCACCATTATTGGTACTAACAGCAGCGACACAAGAGATCCTAACTACTTGGAGAAACTACCATTTTAGATATTTGCTATGTCAGTTGCATCTGCATTTATTTCATCTCAACCTCCATCCTAATCTTCTTGTCCATCCTCATCACACGTTTTGCAGAACAAGATTTTCTCAAGTCATTGCCTTTGAAGCTGATATCAAGACTAATAGCACTGTTCATCTCCATCATCAGCATGATGGTTGGCTTTGGCAGTGCCTTCTTTGTAACATATTATCATGGTCTAAAGTTGGTCTTTTGGCTCATTTCAGTACTTGCATTTGTACCAATACCTCTGTTTTTGTGCCTGCAATTCCCTCTTTGCTTAGATATACTCTATATCAAATACTTCTGTAGGTCTCTATTTCAACCAAATAAGCATATACTTTACTAGATCCTGTAATTTCTATGTATGAATAGAGCAAGTTTAGTTTGGTCAAAATATAGTGTTTAAGTGCAATCGGGTGTACACATGGCCAAAATAATGGAAAATGCAATTCTTTGTTAAGAAATACTCCTCTACTCCTATTTATAGAGCAAAGAGATAAGGTATTTTTTAGTTCTATTTATAGGGCACTGAGAGAAATTTTTTGTATAAATGTACAATTTTACCTTTCATTTATTATTGTGTTGACTTTATTTATATAAAATATAATGTATATTAAATAGGGATAAAGTTGGAAAGTTGTTGAATTTTAAATAAGAGTTACTGAAGTTTAAGGTTTTCCTTAGTCTATGTAAAACATGCTGGAAGTGATTTAAACTTCATTAAATCTCATTTAAAATTCAACAACTTTTTAACTTTATCCTTATTTAATATACATTATATCTCTTATAAACAAAGTTAATACAATAATAAATGAAGAGTGAAATTGTACATCCATACAAAAAAATTTTTTTTCAGTACCTTATAAATAGGACCGAAAAATCTCTATAAGATAAGACCAGAGGAGTATATTTCATTAATTTTTCCCAATTGTTGAATTTGATTAACGATTGAACCATTTTGTTGTAAAAGGCAAGCTAAAGGTGTGCAAGGAGAAGTCCATTAAATTGACACTAACTAGTGATAGGTTAAAAAAAAAAAAAAAAGCCTCACAAAGCATGCTAAAATAATATAAAAATAAGTTATGCCTCAGCGTTAAAAATAGCCACTCCAAAGCATATTTTAACTGCAATGTCGTATTTCATGGTAAGTGTAATTTATTATATGGCATGGAACAAAGGCAGAGATTAATATATGGGAAAATTTCGTTTAAGGACCGCAGTATAGAATTAATTTTAAAGAGGCTCCAAAATTTTCTGAAATTTCACTGCAGGACCAAAGGGCCAAACTAATATTAATTCCATAAAAAAATGATGCTATTACCCCTCATAATACTTATTGGGGGATGGCATATAAATGGACTAATTCTAATTGTAAATAAAGGTATGTATGTTGCAAATTGACTAGTCAAACTTGCAAATGGGCTCTCCCATACTTGTTCAGTCACAGACACCTTCTTCAGGTGAAGGAGGTGACATGTAAACGGAATAATTCTTGTTGTAAATAGATATATGTATGTTGCAAATTGTCTAGTCTTACTTGCAAATAAACTCTTGCACACATATTTACTTATGGACACTTTCTTTTAGTGAAGAAGGTGACATGTAAATGGATTGATTTCAGTTGTAAATATATATATATATGTTGCAAATTGTCTAGTCTCACTTGTAAATAGGCTCTTCTACACTTGTTCACATGAGGGACAATAATGTCATTTTCTTTATGGAATTAATATCAATTTGCCCCCTTGGTCATGCAATAAAGTTTCATAAAGTTTTGGGGGCTCTTTGAAATTAATTTTGTGGTCCTTAAATGAAATTTTCCCTTAATATTGTATTCCTTCCGGTTTATATTATAAGTTTCGAATAACTAATTTACGAATAACGAACAATCAATTAAATTTAGTTAAAAATAATAAATAGGCTAGAAATAGACTTTTCTTTTCAAATACCCTTATAATAAATAAGAAAAATGATGAAAGAGAATGTGTGAAAAAATGTAATAAGAGAGAAATAATTAAAGACAATATTGAAAAAATGCATTAATGTTAAGAAGAACTTAAATTGAAGCTTACAAAACGGATTACATCCTTTTTTAAATTTAAAGCTTATAAATATAATCAGGAGTAATTTTTAGGTGAATCAACATGGAACGAAGCGCCAAACATTTCAAAGAGGCCACGAATTGAACAAGCGCCTTTAATTAATAAGCCGTGTTGCGCCATGTAGGATAATTTCCTGGAACATACATAGAATATTAGAATCTGAAGCCCTCAAATTTATCAGTAATAAATAAGAGACCGCGTTGAATTAGCAATTTACTGAGAAACTTCTCGCACTATTTTATCCCTACATTAACATATTTAGAAACATGAAATATTCCTATTTATTGCATGATAAGGGGGTTTAATTAATGCATAGTTTCAATAGATATGATTAATAAGAATATTTTAAAAAAACAAACATATATGATATATCTATTATAAATAACTAACTTAACTAATTTTCTTAATATCTGTAAATTAATTATCTCAAGTATTAAATATAAGGAATAGTAACCTATTTGGCACGAAGGAAGGTTTATTACGGGAACCACACAATCTATAAAGGCGTGTATCTATGAAAGATAAATTCATGATACGTATAGAATCCAAATGAATTATTAAAAGACAAATGCAATCTCATGTTTCAAAATTATAAGTATACTGGTTAATTAGCGGACGCGGCTGCGCCATATGAATTTAGTCAAACAATTGATATTTTAATGATCTTCTAGTTAAACTATATGTTGACCTGTTGTTGTTTGTGAATTGTGACTATTGCTAGCTAGGACAGCCTGGCCACAGCTAGCCAAGCATTTTCATATATAGCAACATTATCTTAATTAGGAGATGTCAAATTAAGAGAAAATTATTAGCACTCCTTTCTTTAACGTAAGAATTATTTACCCCCTTCAACCCATAATATGAGTCACTTAGTTTCCAGCAAGAATAGCTTATTCAAAATATAAGTCGATAATCAACGCTTCTTTATTAATTATGTCCTTGCAATTAATCTGTCAATGCAACTCGTTATATTTTTCTCTCATTTAATATTGGTAAAGGTGAAAAAAGTTTTAAATTTGAGATTAGATGGAATGAGTTAACTACAGATGTGCCATTTCTTGATTCTGATGAATTAGTTAAAAAAACTCATATTGAGGAGCGCAGGTAGTAACTCATTTGACGAGATCAAAAAAGCTAAATAAATTATTTATTTCTATAAAAAAAAATTTCCTTTCATTTTCAATTCTTATAGTTTGCAAGCCAAAAACAGAAAGTTTGAAGTGAGACACGTGTTTGAATGGCATGCAGAAATGTGCTGTTTTGGGGGGGGGGGGGGCCAACTCATTCCTGGAAGTTATATATGGAGCATGGCGCCAAATAAACTGAATAAATGACTTGACTCACCGCCAGCACACAATAACCATCGCCTCTATGTATCACCGACACGGCTTTAACGCTCTCTAGTTGAAGCGGTCGTCTGCTTGCTCCCCAATATAATAGACTTACGTACATTAGTTTGAACGAAACGAAACAGCACTTTCTCTGTAAATTACTACAATTCTTCATTTATTACTAATTCAACAATAATCTCTTAGCTAGTTTCCTTCCATGTTAAGCCACGCCAAGCTATATATATATATACACACATATGTACGTTCATTCCTCCTCAAGCTTCATTCACAGCAAACCGTATAGCTGTATACTCTCATTTCTCTTCTAAGCTTCATTCACAGAACACCATAGATACCTCTCTCATTGTTCCTTATTCATCGATCATCATCAATATTCTTTCTTACCTGTGTGTCTCTATCTATATATCTGCTTCATCTTCAAGCTTCATTATTATTATTATTCATATAATGAGTTCTTCGAGCATCAACATCCAGAGCATTTTGTCCCCTGCGCCTCCTCGTACTCAGGGCTCTAACATCAGACCAGGCACTCGCATCCCAAACACCAAGGATCATTTTTCCAAGAGTCGATGATGACTCATTTCATAATTCCATATTTTCTCAGGTTAATATAATTAATCTTCTATATAAACACATACACCCCCCTTCTGAATTACTTACTAGAAATCAATTTAGGTGGCGTTCTTTATGAGGAGAAGCGCTTCTTGTTATAACCCTTGGATTTCATTTCCATGCTGATCAATCTTGCAGATGAAGCGAACGCCGTTATATTGATTATGCAGTTTAAGTAGTTGCATATATATGCGTGTGTGTGTAGGATTCATCCATATGATTGTATTATTTATTATTCTTTAGTTGTTCGTTTTTATGTCTATATGTTTGATTTGATTATTTGGTGGGTACCACAAACATTGGAGTTTAATGATGTTCATTTGAAAGCTGCTTAAACCTTGTACTTTCCGTTTGCTTCTTGTGATCATTGGGAATTAAATAAGACAGTTCCGATCCCTTCATGCAAACCATCGGCGCTCAAAAGGTCAAAACACACAACGTTAATGCCGCATTCCATATGTACTCCTCTTTTAATTTATGCAACACACTATATATGAAATTATATCTCTCTTTTCAGCTTCTTATGATGCGTACAACATATAAATTAATTAGTCCATTTAATATTAATTTGAAGATCTGACGGAATCATTCCCCCACTTACTAGTTTTAGCTTCTGCAAAATTAATAAATTGTACTACCTCTGGTCCTTATTATAAGACCCCGTTTGACTTTTTGTTTGGTCCTAATTATAAGACCCCAATCTATTTTGTCTTTCATATTTATGCATTTTTTTCCAAGATAATCCTTCTAATAATGATAGTTCTAGCCAATATACTTAATTAGCAAGGATATTTTAGGAATGACAACACTTATTTATTACAAATAACTAACTTAACTTACTTTCTTAATCTCCTCAAATAAGTCAACTGGGTCTTATAATTAGGACCGGAGATAGTATGTCATAATTTAAAACCTTTTCTGGCCTGAGCCTCTGCTAAAAGTTTTGGGCCCGTTTGGAATGATCAAACCATATTTTTAACAATAAAATTGTCGTTACGTTTAACTAACCATGGTTTTCATCACCCTGATTAAAATGTAATTTAGTCACTATTTTACCACTGTGTATTTTGTTATAAACTGCTCATTATCAGTTTGTAAAAGAAAATTTTGGCCAAAAAATTTGAAAAAAAATTATTACACGTCTATATGTGTGCTGGTTATGTAGTTTTGTAACAAAAATAATTGGGGGATTATATATTGCGTTAGATCTTCAAATATTAAACCGACAATTTCGCAGAGAGCGTCTGGTAAAAACAAATGGCCCATCAATTTAAAAATAAATAAATTAATTAAAATGAGAGGAGTGAATTTTTTTTTTTTTTCAACCCTGACGAAAGGGACAATTCTTATGAGACACGAAAAAGATCCAATAAAAACGACTTTAATGGGGAAAGGGCCAGACATGATGGGACACCGCACGAAACTTTTTATGCTGTTCTGATTACAACAAAAGGCAAAGAAAAAGTACAAATCCCATTTTTGGAAGTAGATATAGACAAGGAATAATGAATGAAACCTAGACACATGAAAAACGAACAGATCAAGAAATGGAACAAAAAATAAGTCAAAGAACATGATTAGATTTGTCCTAGATAGTATATATGCAAACTCTACTTCCGTTTTCTTGCTTTATTATGGAAACCACTTGAGTCTCCATTCTCAAAGACGCTTGCTCGCTCCACAATCTGTATGAAGACGAGAACCAAATTATGATCCAATATAGAAGGAAACGAACAGGGGGAAAATGTAAAAAGAGAATCCAATCCCGAAACAATAGTTTATTGTCTGGGAGAGAGACTCCTCTTGCTCTGATGCAGGATCGTAACATTATCAGTGTATATATGGAAGACGAAGGTAGCTGATGGATGGAGAACGAAGATACCCATGAGAAGAAATTAAGTGTTTGATCTGGAAACGATTTTGTGGGCAGTGGGAATACGAGTCCCAGCTGAGGGAGTGGCAGGCTGAGATTGAGAAGGGGAAAAACATCCTGAGGGTTTGTTTTCCGATAATCCATTTTCCATCGATCGGCAGGGTTAAAGCCTGAATGAAAAATATTGGAAATTGGAATGATCAGCGGCGTTCGATGAGCCATGAAGGAGGCGAGAAATTAAAGAGACGCGTGTAATTAATTAATAAGCCGTGTTGCGCCATAGAGGAGAATTTCCAGGAACGCAGAGTGTGAAGCCCTCTAATTTAGTATAACCGACCAAGCGTCTATATGTGTATAAACAAGAGATTACGAAGAAGAAGAAGAAGGAACTAATTAAGAGATTTGTGTTGGATGAGAATTTACAGAGACAGTTCTGAGAGATTGGGATGCCAGACGTTTCGCTGCATTACGTATAATCTGGGCGCCTGCAAATCTTTGCGTGCGTGTACGATTTTATCCCTGACTTGGGTTTGATTTCACCTCCATATCCTTTGCTCATTTATATCTTTGACCTCGCCTCTTCCGATTGGATGGATTACTTACTCCAGGTGGGCTCCCCATATCATTCGTCTATCATTTATAAACTTCAGTTTAATAATTCATTCGGTCTCCAAACAATGTTTATTTAAGTCTCCGAAAAAATATTTATTTAACATTAAGTGTTGCAAATGTTAATATAAATAGGGATAAATATGAAAGTGTAGCTAATTAAGTTGCAAATCAACAACTAGTGACAGTTAAGGATCATCTGTATGAATTGTACAATCTGTATATTTATCTTTTAATACAATTCTTTTGGGACCTTAGTCTCATTAAATTGAAGTTTCGGAAGCTAATAACTATCATTCTCCCTAATATAATGTACAATAAAAATTAATCGGTTGTGATCTGCAATATAAGTCTTATTATCCCAAATTTATTACTCCTCCGGTTCTAAATATAAGACCCTTGTACTAATGTGTATAAGGGTTTTACATTTAGGACTGGAGGAGTGCTTGATTCAAAATATAAGTTGACTTTGATATTGAACCAACCCAATCTATATATAAGGGCGTGTATGGGAATGGAAGATAAATTCGTGACACGCTTGTTCAAATATTAAAGTTCAAAATGATGGACATACAGAATCCAAATGAATTAAAAACAAATGCATTCATGCATGATTTAAAATTATATATTGGTTAGTTGAAGCAAACGGGCGGGCACACAATATTATTTTAGTTATAAACAGTTGATATTTTATTCATCATCTTCTTAAAATGTTTGATCTGTTTTGTGATTAATTATGGCTGGCTAGGACAGCCTGGCTACAGCTATCAAATTTGTGAACCACATGATCACAACAAGATTTATCCTAGGGTAATAAACTTCGTTACATTAAGGGAAAATTGAGATTTTAATTTCTAAATTCTAGTTTTCCTTCAGTTTAATTAATTTCAATTCCTATGATTTACAACCTTTACAATTGGCATATCAACCCAAAGAAAAAGGACCGTGCCAAATAATTTTTGATGCAAATAAAGATCGGTAATACTCCCCCAAAATGTTATATTACGAAATATATATGGGTGGTTAATTAAAATAACAACATAGAGGTTTCCCATGGCTGATTAGAAGACTAGTGATTAAATTAATTGATTTGCGAAGTATAAACAGAAAAAAGAGGGAAGTTTGAAGATTGAAGTGAAACACGTCGTCCGATGAGTGTTTGCGTCCACATTATATTACAACTCATAATGGCGTAATTAACTACTCCATATTTCCACAAAGGTCTCTCTGGTCAAACCCTTAATGGGCGAACCAGACTTAAATCGGACATAATCGGCAAACATTTCTATGCAGAAACGAGGTGGGTGTTCACACCCTACTACGACGTTCCTCGAAGTTATCGCCCATCCATGGCCCCAAACAAACTGACTAAACGACCTGACCGCCAGCTCACAACCATCGCCCTTACATATCACCGACACGGCTTTAACGCTCTGTTGAAGTGGTCGCCTGCTTCCTCCCCAAACTTACGTACGTATTAGTTCGAAACAATAGAACTTTCTGGTAAATTACTAATTCATTTATTAATTCGACAATACTCTCTCGGCTAGCTTAGCTTCCTTCCATGTTAAGCCACGCTAAGCTATATATATCTACCTTCATTCCTCCTCAAGCTTCATCCCCCCCCTCTCTCTCTCAGCATTAGTCTTTCTGCTTACCCTCTCGAAGAAGAAGCTTCATTCACAGAAAACCCTAGCTGTCTCTACTCTCATTCCTCATTCATCGTCATCAATTATCTTTCCTACCTGTGTGTGTGTCTCTCTCTCTCTATATATATATCTGCTTCATCTTCAAGCTTCACTATTATTCACAGCAAACCCTATCTGATCTATCACTCTGACCAATATACAATCTGTGGAAGAAGAAGCAGTAAGAGTTCTTCAAGCATCAACATCCAGCGCATTCTTTGCCCAACGCCTCCTCCCACACAGGGTTCTAAAACCAGACCAGCCACTCGCATTCCAAATTCCAAGGATCACTTCTCCAAGAGTCGATGATGACACACTTCATAATTCCATGCATTTCTCAGGTTAATACATACATATGTATATTCACTCGTTTTTCTTGTTACATCTTCGTTCTCGATCAGGTTCATGCTGGTTGGGGCAATGTTTTTACCTGTTTATTTCCGTCACAACAGAAGCACTTTATGTTACTTATAACCCTTGGGTTTCATTTTCATATTTGCAGATTAATCTTGCGGATGAAGCCGCTGCGACATTGATTATGGATCGTTAATGATTGGGTCACATGAAGTGAGAATCGAAATAGTTGCAAATATATGTAGGGCACATTACTATATATATGTTATATTCTTTATTCGTTCGTTTTTATGTTTGATTTGATCATTTGTTGTCTTATACAAACAGTGGAGTTAGTTAATAATATTCGTTTATTCGAAAGCTGCTTCCTTCGTAAATCTGTTTCCTTGTACTTTTTGTAATCATTTGAATAAAATAACACAGTTGCGATCAGTGTCTATCAAAAGGCACACATATAAAGCTAAGTATCAAGTTTATATAATGTCAAGGGACGAAAGTGCATAATACCTATATATCATATCAAGAAAATCGAATTAAAAATTTGGAGGGTCAAAGCCAATCCCTACTCTGATCTCCACCTTTGTGTGTGGGTTCCATCAACCGATGCTCTCTCCGAGTTTTTTAGATTCAAAGTATTTAATATATAATAAATTTGAACGAAGAAGTCGTGTTTAATAGAATTTCCAGTTTAAATAAAGATTGCTGAGTGGAGTCAACTTTCCGATTTTCAGGGCTGATATATGTGCTTGTGACTAAGGTCAATGACTAAAATATATTATTCTAGTCTTATTTATAAAGCACTTTCAGCATATTTCACATAGACAAAAAAAATATCTTAAAATACATTAACTCTCCATTAAAAATAATAATTTTTTAACTTTACTCATATTTAATATATACACCTTTCAAAAGAAATAACTACCTATATTATAATAAATGAAGGACAAAATAGTACATTCACGCTAAAAATTTAATGAAGTGACTTATAACTAGGACTGAAAAAAAATTCTCTTTCTGCCTTATAAATAGAATCAGAGGAATATATGAGATGTAATAAATTAAAGATATGGCTAACTCTTGGTAGTAAATCAACTTTTAACAATTTACTATATGACAGGAAACTCCTATAACTTACATATATAGAACTTATTTGTATCTTTTGAATGATTCAATTCATGTAAGTTCTTGGAAATGCTGATCGGAAAAGGTAGCGTGTAATGTTCATTTAAATGATGTTATGAGGTAGGCAATAAAAATTATTATAAGGTTCAATACTTCGTCGAGATGGATCACAGCATTTTATTTTATCCCTTGTGCACTGATAAATGAATAGAATAATAATATATATATAATATTATCAGTTTTGTAAAATAAAGTTTTCAAATTCTCTCATCAGTTGAAGAGATTGTGTAAGAAGAAGAAAATTAATGTAGTTATATGAGGCATACATATCATACATTGAGGACTGATGTCCCTTTTTCAAACTCCACATGCTCTTATAAATTTTATTTGATTTCTTCCAGCAGAACAAACTCTTCTGTCTCTGTCACTATTTTAACCTTAGACATTTAACTAAGCCTGTTTTTGAATTTTTACCCGAAAAACGAAAAAAATAATTTCTGATTGGATCAGAAATGGAGACTTCAGAATGCATATACGTTAAAGACAAATTCATCTTATCTTAAAAATGGGACTGATTCTACGTACAGTGCTGAACTTTATCTGATTCCAATGATTCCGTTATACAAAGTATAAACGACAAAGCAGGCCGACATGGATTTACCAAAAAGACTGTTCTTTTATCTTAAAGAATAATTGTAGCCTTTTAGACAGACGTTATAATTCTATATACTACCTCCGGTTTTAATTATAAGAGCCAGTTAACTAATTTGAGGAGATTAAAAAGTAAGTTGAGTTAATTATTTGTCCTAAATAGGTGTTGTCTTTCCTAAAATATCCTTGTTAATCAAGTGTATTGACTAGAACTATCATTGTTAGAAGGGTTACTTTGAAAAAAAAGGTATAAATATGAGAGACAAAGTGGATTGGGGTCTTATGTTTAGGACCAAAATAAAAGTCAAACAGGGTCTTATATTATGGACCGGAGGTAGTATATCAACTTTCCAGTTTTCATGGTATACGATACTATAAGCTCAACTAAAACGTATTTGAGAAGTAATTCGGTAAAGTTATGGTATATACTATACATGGCTGAAAAGAAGAAAAGAAAGGTGCATATACTATATATGTGTATAAAGACAAACTTCACCTTAAAAGTGAAATTGATTATTCTAGGCGCAGTACCAAAGTTTATCTTATTCTAAGATTCCATACTATAAACAACAAGTATAGGGACATAGGTTTCGAGAGGGTTCTTTCAAATAGATACTGTCTCCACTATTGGAAGTAATTCCGCAATACAAGCTAATTAGTCAAATCCAGACGTAAGACCAAACAACAACCAAATTGAAGAATTACAACTCTTTCTGGTAATTTAGCTTGCTAGCTAGCTAGCTAGAGGCAAAGTGAACAAATTAAGGAAAAAAAAATTGAATGAGAAAAAAATAAGACAAAAAAAAAAAGAACAACAACTGTACACCTAGAAAATACAAGCAAATTTGAGAAATGATATATCATACATATATACATGTTTATTTGGATATTGTGATGTATCGAATATTCAAAATAGAGCAAGTAAATTAATCAATTATTTACGGGGGAAAAGTCGCTTTGGATCTTGATCGAGTTAGCTATGCATAAACTACTTCACATTTAAAAAATTGAAATAAAATTCTTTGTAACTCATTTATGATTAATTATAAGGCAGAGAGAGAAGACATTTTTTGGGCCCTATTTATAGGGTACTGAGAGAAATTTTTGGTATGGATATATAATTTTACCACTTATTTATTATTGTGTTGGCTTTGTTTATATGAGGTATAATGTATATTAAATAGGAGTAAAATTGGAAAGTTATTAAATTTTAAATGAAAGTTAATAAAGTTTAAGGTTTTTCTTGATCTATATAAAATATACTGGAAATGTCTTATAAATAGGACCAGAACAGTAGACAGGAAGTAAGTGATGATAAAGAAGTGTTTCGAAATCACTTCAAAGTGAGAGTGTTCAGTTAGAAACAACATAATTAATGAGTATGTAGATCTTAAATTAAGAAATGAAAGAGGTGTAATAAAAAACGAAGAGTAAAATAAATTAGTTAACCTGCATATAGGTGTAATTTATTTTGACACTTTTATTATTAGTTTTTTCCTTTGGAAAATAACACACACAAAATTACTCAAAGCCAACCGTTTGTTATTATATATGATTAATATCCTCGAGCTGCTTATATATAAAATATAAAGCGTAGATCGTTTTATATTGCATATGCATATTTCATGCGCATATCATGAAATTATACCTGATCGAAAATAATGGTTTTAAATATGCGTATGCATGAGTGGCTCCCTCATATTTAACTGCGATTATTGTGTGCGTGTGTGTGTAGTTGTGGCCTGAATTAATTATGATCTGAATATGGATATAAAACTGGGACTAACCCGCGATTTGGGGAAGATTATTTTAGACGCACGTGGCTGGCCGAACCATATGTGGCTTAATCAATGGTTAACAAAATTGCCGTTGAACTAACCATGGTTTTTCATAACCCTGGTGATTAACATGTAATTTAGTCACGATTTTACCAATAAGTGGTGTGGTCAATAAGTATTTTGTGATATACGGTTCTTTTAGTTTGCAAAAGCAAATTGTTACATATCTATGTGTATGCTGGTTAGTGGTTAGTGGCTATTTAATTAGCTTAATTTGTAACAAAAATAATTGGGGGGGCCTATATATAATTACTATTCCGTTAGATCTTCAAATATTAAATCCGCCATATGTCTTGCCAAGGATCAAACAATTTCACAGTTTCATTAAAAAGATTTATTAAAAGCTAACCAGTACTTAACATGCAAAACAATCCCAAATTCTGAAAGCCTAATACCTCCAATTCTAATTATAAGACCTTATTTCTTTTTGTTGCCCAGAGTATCCTCCCACTTGAACGGTAAGAGACTAATCTCTGAACCCAGAACATGATGTTTAAAGCGCTCAAATCTCTTTTACTTAGACCAACACTCGTTGATTATATAACATCTTATTTGTGGTCTATAAATGAGTTTTTATAATTAAGAGAGGAGGTAATATATTGTTGGGCCCTTGGAGAATCCACTCTCTTGAGAGTTTTTGAATTATTATATATAATAAAATAGAAAAGATGTGTCTTAACCTACATGGTATTTCCTCTGATCCTATATATAAGCTTCAAATAACCGAATCACTTTTAACAGACTAGTAGTTAAAATTAGTTAAAAATAATAAATAGGTTAGAAATACTTTTGTTTTAAATTTGCCATTATTTATTAAGAGAGTAAATGAGAAAGGCAATAAATGAAAAGATAATGAAAAAGAATATATAGAGATAATATTAATAAGGGAGATGAAGCATTAAATACAGTCAACTAATGATAAAATCATAAAAAAGGTAATAAATGTTTATACAAACTAAAAAATAAAGTTTATATTTTGAACTAAATTTTTTTAAAAGTAAAGTTTATATATAAGATCGGAGGAGTATAACATATAAATTTTTTTTTGTTCTTTTTGGGGGGGGGTAGAGGGCCCTAGTGAATATGATGTGAAATTAGCGTCCGTCGAATTTGTCATCTTATTTTCTTCATCTGTTTAGTTATGTTCATGAATAAACACAAAATATGGGTTCAACACCATGTTTCGTGTCCATATTGACAGCTTCGAACTTTGTGATGCCTCAAAGTAAATTACACCTAATCAAACAAATATATTCAGGTATTATAAATTCGAAAAATACTTTTTCCAAAGAATTAGCTCTAATTATTAATTATTAATTATTCCTCATATATTGTAAAATGTAAATACCTGATTATTAAAGGTTTTATTTATTTTTATAACGACAACTTTAATTTGATTTATTCAGAGTTTTTAAATATTTTTAAGGCTTTCTAAAATACGTATTCTTAAGGCTAGTTATTAAAGTTTATCCGAGTCATGTTTGAAGTCTTAAATAATGTGTTTCGATATTGAAAACTAGGCGATATTCAAGATACGGTGCCCCAGAGCCAATTGTCTCTGCTTCCAGAACAAAATTTTTCTTTGGTCAAACTGCTTCTAGAACCAAATCAAACACGGACAATATATCAACGGAAATCGAGCTCAGACGCAAAGCACATGATCCCGGTTTCGTCCATTCACATCGATTTTGGGTAGTTAAATTTTTTTTAATAGATTTTAATTAATTTTCTGTTTTAACAGGTATAGAATTTAAGATAAATATAATCTTACAGCTAAATTTTTTTAAAAAAATAAATTTATTATTAAAATATTGTATATAAAAATTTTAAAATCTAAAATTTTGAATGGTTTAAATTGTATTATAAACACACGCACACATTTCCTAACGAAAGCCATCTCACTTCAATATCCCTGCGACAATCTGCATGTTATATTTAAAAGTTTTCCACTAGAATACAAGAGTTCTTCTTAAGGGGTGTTTAGCAACCCTCAAAAGTGCTTCTCAGAGGCACTTTTTCGTAAAATGAGACAAACTCCTCCACATATTTACTTCATAAACTATAAAAACACTTTTGAAATCATGGTTTGGTTTACATCCAAACACCCCTTGGTGTTATACACAAACACACATTATATATGCTCATTACTTGAGGGGTTCGGGTTCTGCAAGTACCCTTTTGTTAGTTATAATACGTGTGTATTAAAGATATAGCCAATATGCGAAAGCTTTTACCAGATAACATATCATTGCATGTATACTTGAAATTGATATCGAAAAATAACATTATGGGTTAAGATATACTCCTCCGATGCTTAATATAAAACTTATTTAACTAATTTAATTATATTAAGAAAGTTATGTAAGTTAGTTAATTATAATAAATATGACATTTTTTTTAAAACACTATAATTATCTTCCTTAATATCCTCTCTCTTTCTTCTATTTGATTATGGTTGATGGAGTATCCATAGGAGTAATTTAGGAGAAAAAAGTGATAAATATGAGAAATAAGTCTTATATTTAAAACCAAAATTAAAGAAATAAGTCTTATATTTAAAACCAAAATTAACTTAACAATTTAGGTTCTATATTAAGGACCAGAGGAGTAATTTTTTCCTAAAAATTTTCACAGAGGAGTATTCAGAAATTTTTTGAGGAGTAATATTGCACCCCAAAAAAAAAACTTAGTAATATTGCTCTCATCCTTACTTGCATCCCAAGTGGCACTGCCACCTCACACCACCCCCCGGCGGGGTGAACCACCGTGGATTGCCTCTTGATTCTTCTCGCACCCACACTATGCAGGCCTGTCAGCAAACCTCCCTGCTGAGATATTATTAGAGATGCCATCGTAGAAGATGAAGCCGACGACGACGATGATGACTGAAAATGACGAGCCATTGAAGATGACATAACCATCTGATCGCAAAAATTCATGGGAAGCTCTGAAAACTGCGTGTGCCTGTGAAAATCACTAGATGTCGCCGGCTAAGAACCCAGGAAGGATGGTGGTGAAGGGATTTGGCATGAACAATCACCTCAGTGGACGTCGGAATGGGCAAAAGGGTACTTGCAAAACCCGAACCTCTCAAATAAGCCACGGCCGTCGTGGTCCCCGGTTGCCGTATCTGACATTTTCTGCGAAATTGAGCTTAGCCTTGTTGCCTCCGAAACGCAGGGTAGCTTCGTGGTATGCCCGGGCAGCCCCCTCCGCCGTGTCGAAAGTGCCAAGCCAGACTCGGCAGCTTTGAATGGATCTCTGATTTCAGCTGCCCACTTCCCCCATGGCCTTTATCTCACTCCACTATACTTTCTTCTTCCTTCTTCAGAACTCCACTATTCATACACTGCATTTCCCATATGCAACCTCTCTTCTCTTGAACCTTCTCCTGCAACTGTACGCATTGTTCGCACGAGCTTATCAGCATTCCATAAAAGATCCTGCGCGGTGATACAATAATAAGACAGAATCTCGTGTGAAAGTAGTGATACATGGTTTGTTGCATTCAATCTTTTTTCTATTGCATTGTGAATGCATTCCCAACATTCTCAACGTTCCTACCCGATGATGTTAAAGTTCATCAGGAGAGAGATGGGAAAGGGAGGGAGTGCCGAGATGGCAGTATCACGTCCTAGGTGAAAACTTCTGGGGCAAAACTGGAGCTTAACGTTAAGATTATTCAACTCAATGAAAGATATATAGGTATATATGGTTTATATATTAGAAGAAAAAGGAGGACTAACTACGAAGCTGACAGGTTTATGGGCTAAATAAGAGGTGGGAGTGGGATCATCATGGTTTGCTGGAGAAGATCATGCGGGGGGTTGGGATCGGAGTGGCGGGCCTTATTGAAGGAGAAGTGGTGGTGAGAGGATGTGGCGTATTTGCTGGGGAAAAAACCTGCTGCGTGGTTGGCATTTGAGTGCCATTAGCAGTTGCCGGAGGTTTACAGCCGACCTGAGCGTGATGAGTGGGGGGCGTAAGAACCCTCTGGGTATTAATGCGTTCAGACTTCATAGTGGAGCTTGCCTTTAATCTGAGGATCACCTCTGAAACCCTTTGGATGAGATATAGAAATTTCAAGGAGATGACAGGATGGGTGTGGGTTGGACACGGCGAGAGAGGCAAAGTCAGATTGTGGCAATAATATTTCTTTCTTTAGGACTCTGTCGATGACGACGTGCAGAGAGAGAGACAGAGAGAGAGAGAACTGAAAGGAAAGGCTACTCACTTATATTTAATGCTGATACAGAGAGAGAGAGGAGAGACAGCATCCATTGATTTTATGCTTTTTTTTTTGAAAAAATTGTAATAAGGTTCCATTTAAAAGAATTAAATTAAAAAAATCCTTTAAAATATTAAATTAATCTGAAACTCTAAAGACTTTATTACAAGAGATTTTATTTGTTTAGTTACCAAGGTATTAATAACATTTTTTCAGTACATCACAAAAATGTAATGTATAAATTGTCAATATATCATCCACGATAGTTGTTAATCATTACATTTTAACTTGTTAATGATTATACTTTCAGTTGTCAATAGAGGTGGAGCTTGGCCCTATAGGGCCGGCTCTGTAGGGCTAGCCGACTTAAAAGGTTGGCCCTACAGTGCCGAAATTTAAAAAAATATCCCAATTTGCTAGGCTCGATCCTTTAACTAATGGGCACAGGACAGGCTCATGGGTTTTCGACCTGTTTAAGAAAAAAAAAATACTATTTTCATATTTCTCACATTTCTTATCAAAAAAAGAACATAAACCAATAAAATTATTAATAAAAGAAAGAAACATGTATAAAATTAAGTCACAAATATAAATATCATCATATATAAATATCCATCAACATCTAAAACATTCATTAACAAAATAACAGCATCCAAAAGTTTCATCTACAGTGCAAATGTATAATAAATAAATATTATCATTAATCTTTTAAAACTTCATTATCACTATAATCAATTACTCTTCTTCATAAGTGTGTGTGTATATATATATATGCTTTTCTTTCGTAACAAAAATATCAAGTTTTTCTTCTTTATAGGAATTTCACTTTTAAATTTTGTAGTCCAACTATTATTTTACTTTAGTTTGAGAAACACGATTATTGAAACTCGTAAATTTCTAATTCAAATTATATAATCACAAGTTATATAAGTATAAAAATACTCTCTAATCAAATATATATAGTTTAAAAATATCAATACATATAATATAAATCAAATCATTATTAAAGTTCATATTAACCCATTTTTTTAAAAATTTAATTGACAAATTATTGTCTAAAACTAAATAAATCAAACCATTCTATAAAATTTAATTTTAAAATGATAATAATAATTAAATATTTGAAATATAATTAACAATGTAAAAAATTAATAATATTATAATTAGACAATAAAAATTAAAAAATAAAAAAAATAAAAGGGCCTAAATACCAGCCTTTTTAAGCTCTCGGCCTTGTAGGGCCAATCCTGTAGGACTTGTTTTCTATTTGAGGAAGAAAACTTTAAGCATGGCCCTCATAATTTTTGGGCCTAAATAGGCTGGCTCAACGGGCTCTATTTGTTTTCCCAGCTAATTGTCAATGCATATTTAAAAGAAAAAAAGATAAGGATAATTTGATAATTAGACAAATAAAATCTCTTATAATGAGGTTTGTCGGGACTTCAAATTAATTTGACAATTTTTTTTAAAAAAATTTGTATTTAATTTTGTTAGATGAGATGTTATTACAATTTTTTCTATTTTCTTTTGTTTCGAGAATAATAATGATACCAAAGGTAAATGTAAAGAAGGTCAGAGTGTTTTATTGTCTGCTACCGGTGGCCACGTATTCCTGACTTGTTTTGGATGCAACAGCAGTCCAATTGTGGGACAACCTTTGAGATTGGCCCCTGCAGGTGGCATTTACAAGTACTATTCCCCTTCTCCCTTTTCAAATCCACCGAACCCATCAAATCAAAACCAATAGAAGAAACAAATCCGATCCATTCACCTAGCAAAATGGGAGATGAGACAGAGATAGAGAGAGAGAAATCTGAAAGAAAGCGATCGGATCCAAGTGGCCTGAAAATGAACCCCCAACCCTCCAAAAAAAGAAAAAATACTTCTTTAACCCTAAATATAAGACCTTTTTTATAATGTAATTTACACTATAAAAAGGGTCTTATATTTAGAATCGGAAGAATATATACTACATCCAAGTAAGGAAGGCATTCACGACATTGTTCTTCTAATTTAGGCCTTTTTCAGCTGAACAATTCAATCGTGTTTGATCCGCATCTTCATGCGTCATGTACAATACAATAACGCACCAAGTTTATGTTGGTTATTACGGCCAGCTAAAAGTGACAAAAATCTCACTAACATATGGATATATAATACTTCTCTTGTCCTAAATATAAGACCTATTTTATAGTGTAATTTACACTACAAAATGGGTCTTATATTTAGGACCAGAGTAGTAACATGCCAATATATATATATATATATATGAGGAAATGAATGAACATTGAAGTAAATGAAATATTAAATGGGTAAATATTACAATTTTTCTCCTCCACACTCCCCGGACCCACGTATTTTTGTTAGAGACTCAAAGTCTATGCCGGCTGGCTGTCGTTATGAGCTCACTGAGGGTCGGCTGTCGCGTAGTAGAATATTTGGAAATTAAGGTGGGTGGGGCCCAAACGACAAGGACAAGGGAGACTGTACGCAACAGTGTGGTTATTTCAGCTTTCAACAATGATTGTTACAGAAGTATTTTCCGCTGCATTTACCATTCCTAGTGCTAACAACAATGACTCAGGAGATCCTAACTATTTAGAGAAAAGATATTCGGCCCTGTCAACTGCATCTGCATTCATTTCATCCTAATCTTCTTATCCATCCTTATCTCACGTTATGCAGAACAAGATTTTCTCAGGTCATTGCCATTGAAGTTGATATCTGGGCTAATAGTACTATCTATCTCCGTTATCAGCAAGATGATAGCTTTTAGCAGTGGCTTCTTTGTAACATATTATCATGCTCTAAAGTGGGTCCCCTGGCTTATTTCAGTACTTGCATTTGTACCAATGCCTTTGTTTTTGTTCCTGCAATTCCTGCAATTCCCTCTTTGCTTAAATATACTCTATACCAAATATTTCTGTAGGTCTCTTTTCCGACCAAATAATCGTATACTTTATTAGACTCTCTAATTCTGTGTATGAACAGAGTATGTTTAGTTTGGTCAAAATGTATCGTATTTTATTGCAATATATGTTCTCATGGCCAAGTTGAAGGGAAACGCAATTCTACGTTAAGATAAATATTTCATTGATCTTTTTTCCCAATCTTGAATTTGATGAACGATTGAATTATTCTGTTGTACTATAAGCCAAAGTTTTTATTAAATTTAGAGTAACTAATAGTATAAGAAAAAAAAACTCACGAAAGCTGCGTGTTAAAGTAATATACAAATAACTTATGCCGCAGTTAAATATAGCCGCTACAAAGCATATTTTAACTGCCATGTCATACTTCATGATAGGCGTAATTTATTTTAACACTTTTATTATTGGTTTTTTCTCCTTTTGAATACTCCAAAATAACACAAAAAAACTTAGTCAAAATTAAAGCTAACTGTTTGTTATTATGATTAGTATGCTTAAGCTACTTATGTATAAAAAAATATATATATATATATATATATATAGTAAGCGCAGATCGTTTTATATATTATTAATTTTTCATGCTTTTGTTTGTTATATATATGTGTATATTTGTATATTTATGTAAAATACCTGATCAAAAATTATGGTTGAACTATAATTTAACCACGGTTTTAAATATGCATATGGCTGGCTCGCTCATAATCTAGCTGAGATTATTGTGAGAGTGTGTAGTCATGGCCTGAATATAAAACAAAAATAAGAGAGAGACAAAAGTGTTTGGCGGTAGCACCTAAATTCTCCGAAAGTCCAGTGAATCTTCCAGCTCCTTTGTAATGCTATGCAAATAACGGTAACACCTACAGAGAAACTATAAATCCGAGTTGTATCCTATAGATACTGTCCTTAAAAGCTATTCCATAACTATCAGCAAAGTAAGAAACGACACTCTTTAGGATTAAATGAATTCTTTCTATAAGAACACGGTGAGTAAAATAGTGAAAGATAAAAAAACTTAGTAAGGCAGAATACCAGAGGAGGGAAGAGAGTTGCCCAAAAGCTCAGAGTACGGTAGTACCATTTGAACTTCAGTCTCATGCCCATTTTATAGGCTGCAGATCTCAATACCATTGGGCATATTTAAACACACTTAATAACAATTAATTTATAATTAAATGAGCAGTTTCAAGTAGTAATTAACTTGTTTAATGACTATTTAAGATGAATAAAATCTTCGATTACAAATATTGAAGAGACATAATTATAATTAAAATTAGATAGATATTTCCAATAAAGTACCCAGTACTGCACTTGACTCGTGCACAACAGGTAAGACGAAATTGCTGGATTTGTCTTTGGCGGTTTGTTATGCATGCAAGTTCACTTCTCCTCTTGACTCATTTAAGATCACTTATTATTTGAACCCCTGCAATCCCAAGCAATGTGAAACTCTTCTTTTGACACACCAACACACATTATTTACAACAAAAAAGGCCCCAGTGAATATGATGTGAAAGCGTCCGTCCGTAATTTGTTATCTTCTCATATTTAGTTGCTTAGTTCATAAACACGAATTATAGGATCAGTGCATCGCTTCGCGTATATATTAACCGCTTCAAATTTTGTGATGCCTCAAGGTAAATTACACTTAATCAAACAATTATACTTATGAATCCAAAAAATACTCGTTCCAAAGGACTACAGCTCTAAATATTAGCTATTCTTCACCTACAACAAACCAAGATACATTATGTAAGATGTAAATACTTTATGATTTAAGGTTTCATTTATTTTTGTAATTAAAGCTTTAATTTGATTGATTCAGAGTTTTTAAATATTTTTAAGCCTTTGGAAAAATATTTAAGTTTCGGACGAGAAGTAAAAGAGTTCTTCTTAGTTTTATATTAAAAATATAGCCAACATGCGAAAGCTTTTGCCAGGTAACAGATATCACTGCATATACATACGTGAGACTGATATCGAAAAATAACATTCAACTCAATGAAAACGAACCTGAGAAGTTTATGGACGTAATGAGAGGGATCATGTGGGGTGGGAGAAGATCTTGACGGGGGTTGGGATTGGAGTGGGAGTTCTTGAAGAAGCCGTGGTGTGAGGATGCGGCGTATGTGCCAGGGAAAAAGTCTTCAACCCTCTCATATAATTCTTTTTTATTTGAGAATTAAGGGCCCTACTTTAGGGGGGCACATTAACGAGTGTTCCCTTCCTCTCTTTTCAACTCATTTATAGATAATCCTTTTTTGTTTTGAGAATCAATGGCCCTACTTATTAGCAGATCATATTATAAAGCATTCCCTTTCTTCTCTTTTCAACTTACTTATATATTATCTTTAGTTTTGATAATCAATGGTCCTACTTATCAGGCCATCCTATTATAAAGCATTCGCTTCCTCTCTTTTCACCTCTCTTTTATAGACACTTAATTTTGTTTTGAGAACTAGTGGCCCTACTTAGCAGGTCATATTATAAAGTATTCCCTTCCTCTCTTTTCAACTCATTTATATATGATCTTTTTTGTTGAGAATCAATGGCCCTACTTAGCAGGTCATATCATAAAGTATTCCCTTCCTCCCTTTTCAGCTCACACTTACATATAATCCTTTTTGTTTTGAGGATTAATGGCCCTACCATGCAGATCATATTATAAAGCATTCCCTTTCCTCTCTTTTTCCCCTCACTTGTATATAATCTTTATGTTTGGAGGATTAGTGGCCCTACTTAGCAGGTCATCACAGAATTCCCTTTCCTCTCTTTTCAACTCACTCATATTGAATCTTTTATTTTGAGAATTAATGGCCTTACTTAATTAGCAGGTCATCATATATTATAAAGTATTCCCTTCCTCTCTTCTCAACTCAATTATATATATAATCTTTTGTTTGAGAATTAATGGCCCTACTTAGCAGGTTATACGTATAAATGGCCCTACCGAGCAGATCATTTTTTAGCTCATCTATATCTAACCCTTTTTGTCTCTACGTAGGATCCGGAGAGGAACCAACAATTACGCGAAAGCGAAAGTGCTCGAGAGGAGATTGATAACGCAGTGTTCTTGATATCACTACCACGCGCACACGTATATATGTTCACTTCCATGGCGGCTGGCAGTGGTTGTGAGTTGTGACTGAGGGGTGTTGGCAAAACTAAAACCTAGGTTTCAGAATCACTTTTCCGCAAAACGAGGTAACCTCCTCCACATATTTATTTCGTAATCCGTAAAAGCACTTATAAAACCATAGTTTGGTTTCTATCCAAACACTGAGGGTCGCATCGTAGAATATCAAGAAATTAAGGTGGGCCCCACTGGACACGTGCGAAGATTTGCAAACGACAAAACAAATAATATAGCAACAGCGCATTGCTTTCCTTGTAGCCCCCGCTCACCCCTCATCTTGTCCCCTTTTTGTTTTTTTATTTGCGTTATTACCATTATTCATTTTTTTTCCACTTTTAATTAGAAGTTAATATTGCTATTGACTCGAACTCGACCATATGCTAGACTTCCTTTTGCTCTTCTTATTTCACTTAGTCTACCTATGACACAGCAGATCTTCACAATTCTTCTTCTGCCTTTTCAATTCTGTGAGAAGCATTTGAAGTTGAAAACAACAACATCAACACCATGAAATGATTCATGCCAATCTCTTGAGCTTTCAGGTTATTTGATCTCATTGCGCTAGTATCTTCTAATCTTCTTCATAATTCTCTTCTGTGTTCATGTGTATAATTTTCCTAATTAGTCAACATCACCCTTTCCATTGCTTCAAAGATTTCTTTCTTTAGGTCTGCTTGTCAATCGCTTTCACAGAGGCAAATTTGCTGGAGAAATAATAAACCAAATCGCAATTCCAGTCTTGAGGTAAAGAAAATTTCTTGCATATGCAAAATTCTTGCCATATGGCATTGATGAGAGCCTTTGTCATTCACCTTGGGGTTCCCAATCAAAAATAAATCCAAGCAATGCAATATAGTGCAAAACTCGGGTCGTTTCACTTTGAGGAGCCTTTATTTGAAATCCTAAGCAACTAAGTATCAAAAATAAAGAATTGACTTGAAAAGGGATTGATTTTCTTGTCCTAATTGGCAAAATTTAAAAGGATGCAAGATGAGTAAATAATTTTTGGATTTTTAGTTTATAAAATGGATATGAATGAGATAAACAAAAAGAATTAACAAGTGATAGCAAATGCAAAAGCAATCCTCTAGCACAGTGATTAAGGCTATCATTACTTCAATTAATTTGGGAGTTAGCTAAATTCAAAAGATTCTAAGGGCCACCCCCTAGACTCGGTTTAATTAGAATAATCAACACCAAGCCACTTTGCATATTAATTATTCACAATTAAACTGTTTCAGCACAATTAGCCAAAAAGAAAATCAAAGAAAAGCAATTAAAATTTTTAGTCCAATAACCAAGCCACCTTGAATTACCACTAAATGTTCATAATAATTTCAAAACATAGTCTGACCCAGTACAATGTAAAGAAATTAAAGCTAATCACAGCATAATGTTAAATGCTAATCAAAGATTCCAACAACTACAACTAATCTTAATACAAATATAAATCATCACAGCCCATTCAAACATTATAAAATTCATTCTAAGATCTAGAAATCACAATTATAATGAAAGAAGTAAAGATTAGAAGAGTTGAAACTCCCCTTTGAAGCTCTAAGTTCAAGCCATAACCATTGCTCTAGAGAATTGGAAGTCAGCCACGGTTTGCCATGAGAATTGCTGTAATTAATGTTCTGTTACGGTTTGCCTCCAGTCTTTGTTCACGCCTCCCAGCTCGTCTCTGTGTTTCACGCCGCCAATGAAGATGATGAATAGTGCTTCGTTGGTCTACCCTCCTGAATCTTTCCTCCTTTTTTCTCTTTCTTTTCGCCGCCAGCTTGTGTGTTTTTTTTTTTTCGTCTGCGCCTCCTCTTCCGCCAATGAATATGATGAATTGAATAATTTAGGGAAGTTATGTTGGGGGAGCAAAACGCAACATTTGCTCCCTCTTTTTATTATTATTTTTTATTATATTTTTATTTCTATTTTTAAATCTTCCAAAAACCTGCAAACAAAATTTAAGGATAAGGTAGCATTAATTGTCCTTAAAAATTAATTAATCATAATTAAACCAAAATATGACAATTTTGCCCCTAAAAATTAATAATTCAAAATAAAATATATT
This sequence comes from Neltuma alba, assembly GCF_004799145.2. NCBI lineage: Eukaryota > Viridiplantae > Streptophyta > Magnoliopsida > Fabales > Fabaceae > Neltuma > Neltuma alba. The sequence continues at coordinate 30,526 of NW_021636433.1, read as the reverse complement.
AAATCAATTAACAATCAATTAAGACAAAAAAGGACCAATTAAGTTGACAGAACCCATATAAAAGATATAAAAAAATATAAAAATAATTGAGTTTGTCAGGCATACATTGAAATAGGAGGAAGAAGACAATATGTGTAGCATCCATTGAAATAGGAACCCCCCAGCCCCCGGGGGGGATGCTCAGGAAGCTGCACGGTATATATTTTTGAATTCATGATACTGCTTCCGGTCCTATTTATAAAAGCTAGTTGACTAATCTGAGGAGATTAAGAAACGGAGTTAAGTTAGTTATTTGTAATAAATATGTGTTCTCTTTCCTAAAATACCCTTACTAATCAAGTGTATTGGCTAGAATTATTATTGCTAGAGGAGTTATCTTAGAAAAAAAATGCATAAATATGAGAGACAAAGTGAATTGTAGTATTATATTTAGGACCAAAATAAAAGTCAAATAAGATCTTATATTAAGGACTAGAGGTAGTATTTTGCTATCCTCAGTACTGTGCTTTTGGCAAAAGAATTGTCAATTTCATTGTTAAAAAGTAATTCCAATTGTCTCTCTCTTCACATACTTCATGGTCTAAATCACTATCAGAATATCTAAACGACAGGTAACAATACTATAAGGAGAATGATTGGTTATGTGTATAAAAGCACTTAAATCTGTAGCTACATCTGATGCTCATTCAACAACTAGTTCAGATTCATATCAGCAGCCTCAAAGGGCTGTTTCAGCTCAGTTTAGGACGCCTTCCCTTCATCTATTATCAGACACAGGTAATCTCTCTATCCCATATATGCAAGTTTCTTCATGGATCAAGCTCTACTTTGCTTTCCAGAACCTACAAGTTACAAAATTATAGGTGCCCTTGACACTAAACACAGCCATATGAATATATTAGTCGATATGATATCAAAATGTGTGTCCGCAAAGACAAGAAGATCAGAATCTGTTAAGGGTCCTATGTTCTAATTTGAGATTATACTAGGCTCATACATCTCTGACTTTTCATAGTTCTCTTGAGAGGCCTGTAGAGTCATTGTAATGACTGAAAACTACCCCAACTGACCAACTGACAAATTGCTATCATATTTTCAGGGATTATGATTACTTCCTTGATTTCTTGTTCACAGTTCACGCGCCATGTCCTAAACATTCTACATTAATGTCTAATAAACTATATTAGATGATGAAACAGTAATATTACCTACATAATTGTCAAGTTACCCCGTCTCATTTCAGGTGTTTCCATTCAAACCCTTTTCATGTTAAACATCTATGTACTGAGCTGTATCTGTCATTTGAAATAATTTTCCCTGTCATGAGTTACACCGGTAAGAATGACGAAAACAACACTTTCTAATTAAAGATTAGCTACTTCATGCGACTCAACACGGAACTTCCTCCTCTCAAGCACAAGAAATCCAAGGATTCTTAACAAATCTGAATCCACTAAAACGTGTGTATATTTTTAATCAGCTGTTACTTGTTTCATCAGAAGCCGGAGAGAAAATGCTTCAATATTTGCGTACCTCTTCGTAAAGCAGCTTTGAAAGGTGATTGGAAAGCAGTATGGCACATCATAGAACAAGATTTGACCCTTCTGACAGTGGCCATAACCAAGGGTTGGTTAACGTTTCTGCATGTAGCAGCAGGACAAAACCATGTCCACCTGGTTGAAGAGTTGGTGAAATTAATGAAGGAAAATGAATTGGAGTTGCGAGACTGCAAAGGGAACACTGCCTTCTGCTTTGCTGCTGCAGCTGGGAACACCAAGATTGCTGAAACAATGCTACAAAAAAATCTACTCTTGCCAATTCTCAGGGGTGGACAAGGAGTGACATCTATTGTCATGGGGAACATAGAGATCATAGCAAGTAAGCTTGAAGTAAACGTCTCTTCTCATTATTTTATAAACTCTTTAAGCTAGTCTTTGCTCATGCTGGTGCTAAATGGTATGACAAGCTAATTTTCACAGTAAACTTGGAGGGATTTAGCTTTTGAACCAGTCAAGTCATGTTTGCTACAAGCATTGGAGGGCAAGAATATTTCTCAAGAAACATGAAGCTTTCACACAGACCCTCATGTTTCTTAATTCAGTTGGTGAAGTTCAATATAGAGGGTGTACCTGACAGAATGAAAGGCTTACCCAATAGATTACCATCCTGCAATTGATGACTGATCAAAATACAAATAATTGACTGTTTCAATTATCATTTTCACCTTTCTCAATATTGCATGCTTAGAGCACCCCAACTTACTCATATGTATAATTGCACTTGACGTAGTGCGTGAACCACAAGCACCTCACTTAGTTACACATATCCCAATCATTTTATGAATTGTAACCAAAGAAGTTGAACCATATACAGATAGACACCAACAATTATGCATTAGAATTTGCAATTCAAGCATTATTAGTACATTTTGCAGATTTAGCCTTGGTAATGCTACAAGGGATGCCAGAGCTAGCTTTAGCTCAGGATGGGGACAATGGCACAGCTTTACACCTCTTAGCTTGAAAGCCTTCAAGTTCTGGTTGCCAGAGTTCAGCATGTCAAAAACAAATCATGAAGTCCAGTAAGTTACTGCAAATCAACGCTATCAGGAAAACTAAGTCATTAGATTATTTTTCCCATTTATGTTGTTTAATTGGCTGAAGTAGAAATACCTAATATTCTTGATTACTTGAAAGAAGGAAAGGAGGGTGCTGAGAGAAGTTACTGTCAGTTCTTGCTTTAAAGATTCTTAAGAAGAAAACGGTTCTGTTCTTGTGCTTTTTCTTATTTTCGTCATGGCAAGCACAGTTTGATACATAACTCTTGATACAAAAAAGATGCCGAGCAAAGTATAAATGTATTCATCCAAGGGTAAGACTAGGAATAGATTGTCAAGGGCCAACTAACTCAAAATATCAAGCTGCAATGTGGCATTTTTCTGTAAGTTAATCTATTGCCATATTGGAATATCAAACTAGCCCTTCATTTGAAAACACTTGTAAGTGTCGATACAGCTACGCCACACTTTTATGCCAAGAGGTGGGAAGGATTAAAGTCAAGACTTCTTGGTTAAATACTCTCATGTTATGCTAATAGCAAACACACAAAGTTTAAATTACGAAGCAAAAACAGAGCAATATTACAAATGCTATAAATATATCAATACTTTGTGGAATTGGTCTTTTAAGAAGACTTCTTCATCGTCTTACTTTTTCATTACATAATTGAATTGTTCCAGATGTGAAGCAGAATCTGGCTATTGAGCTTATTAGGAATATCTGGAATAAAATTCTTCCAGACGACTCAGCATGATAAGACTCATAAGAGAAACTTCACAAGTTATATTCAATGCCGCTGAAGTCAGAAATTTTGAGTTTTTAGTGGAGCTTTTGAGCACCTACCCTGATTTGATGACGGAAAAGGATACCAGAAACCGAAGTATTGCTCACATTGCTGTTTTGCATCGTCATGCTAGTATCTTCAACCTCATACTTGAAACAGGCCCAGACATGGACTTCATAGTTTCTTCCGTGGATAGTAGTGATAAATGCAATTCATTGCATTTTGCTGCAGAATTAGCACCACAAGAATTGACTTGTTCTCAAGAGCAGCTTTTCAGATGATGGTTGAGCTACTATGGTTTGAGGTATCTTCCCCTTATGGTCTATGTATAAAGTTCACGCTTCTTTTACTCTGTGTCAACGGCCTAACTGATTCATGTATTGATGTGGCAGGAAGTGAAGAAGATAATGCAACCATCATTCATGGAGATGAAAAACTTTGAAGGCCTAACTCCTGGCGAATTATTCACCGAAGAACACAAAGAACTACTAAAAGAAGCAGAGCCTGATGAAGGGAACTACAAAGTCTTGTATGGTTGTTTCAGCACTGATTGCTGCAGGAGTTTTTTCTGCTCCATTCACCATTATTGGTACTAACAGCAGCGACACAAGAGATCCTAACTACTTGGAGAAACTACCATTTTAGATATTTGCTATGTCAGTTGCATCTGCATTTATTTCATCTCAACCTCCATCCTAATCTTCTTGTCCATCCTCATCACACGTTTTGCGGAACAAGATTTTCTCAAGTCATTGCCTTTGAAGCTGATATCAAGACTAATAGCACTGTTCATCTCCATCATCAGCATGATGGTTGGCTTTGGCAGTGCCTTCTTCGTAACATATTATCATGGTCTAAAGTTGGTCTTTTGGCTCATTTCAGTACTTGCACTTGTACCAATACCTCTGTTTTTGTTCCTGCTATTCCCTCTTTGCTTAGATATACTCTATCTCAAATACTTCTGTAGGTCTCTATTTCAACCAAATAAGCATATACTTTACTAGATCCTGTAATTTCTATGTATGAATAGAGCAAGTTTAGTTTGGTCAAAATATAGTGTTTAAGTGCAATCGGGTGTACACATGGCCAAAATAATGGAAAATGCAATTCTTTGTTAAGAAATACTCCTTTGCTCCTATTTATAGAGCAAAGAGATAAGGTATTTTTTAGTTCTATTTATAGGGCACTGAGAGAAATTTTTTGTATGAATGTACAATTTCACCTTTAATTTATTATTGTGTTGACTTTGTTTATATGAAATATAATGTATATTAAATAAGGATAAAGTTGGAAAGTTGTTGAATTTTAAATAAGAGTTATTGAAGTTTAAGGTTTTCCTTAGTCTATGTAAAACATGCTGGAATGACTTAAACTTCATAAATCTCATTTAAAATTCAACAACTTTTTAATTTTATCCCTATTTAATATACATTATATCTCTTATAAACAAAATTAACACAATAATAAATGAAGGGTGAAATTGTACATTCATACAATTTTTTTTTTCAGTACCTTATAAATAGGACCGAAAATCTCTACCTTATAAATAAGATAAGACTAGAGGAGTATATTTCATTAATTTTTCCCCATTGTTGAATTTGATTAAACCATTTTGTAGTAAAAGGCAAGCTAAAGGTGTGCAAGGAGAAGTCCATTAAATTGAGACTAACTAGTGATAGGTTAAAAAAAAAAAAAAAAGCCTCACAAAGCATGCTAAAATAATATAAAAATAAGTTATGCCGCAGCGTTAAAAATAGCCACTCCAAAGCATATTTTAACTGCAATGTCGTATTTCATGGTAAGTGTAATTTATTATATGGCATGGAACAAAGGCAGAGATTAATATATGGGAAAATTTCGTTTAAGGACCGCAGTATAGAATTAATTTCAAAGAGGCTCCAAAATTTTCTGAAACTTCACTACAAGACTGAGGGGCCAAACTAATATTAATTCCATAAAAAAATAACGCTATTACCCCTCATAATACTTATTGCGGGATGACATATAAATGGACCAATTCTAATTGTAAATAAAGGTATGTGTGTTGCAAATTGACTAGTCACACTTGCAAATGGGCTCTCCCACACTTGTTTATTTACAGACACCTTCTTCAGGTGAAGGAGGTGACATGTAAATGGAATAATTCTTGTTGTAAATAGATATATGTATGTTGCAAATTGTCTAGTCTTGCTTGCAAATAAACTCTTGCACACTTATTTACTTATGGACACTTTCTTCTAGTGAAGAAGGTGACATGTAAATGGATTAATTTCAGTTGTATATATATATGTTGCAAATTATCTAGTCTCACTTGTAAATGGGCTCTCCTACACTTGTTCACATGAGGGACAATAATGTCATTTTTTTATGGAATTAATATCAGTTTGCCCCCTTGGTCATGCAATAAAGTTTTAGAAAGTTTTAGGGGCTCTTTGAAATTAATTCTGTACTGTGGTCCTTAAACGAAATTTTCCCTTAATATATTGTATTCCTCCGGTTTATATTATAAGTTTCGAATAACTAATTTACGAATAACGAACAATCAATTAAATTTAGTTAAAAATAATAAATAGGCTAGAAATAGACTTTTCTTTTCAAATACCCTTATAATAAATAAGAAAAATGACGAAAGAGAATGTGTGAAAAAATGTAATAAGAGAGAAATAATTAAAGACAATATTGAAAAAATGCATTCAATGTTAAGACGAACTTAAATTGAAGCTTAGAAAACGGATTACATCTTTTTTTAAATTTAAAGCTTATAAATATAATCAGGAGTAATTTTTAGGTGAATCAACATGGAACGAAGCGCCAAACATTTCAAAGAGGCCACGAATTGAACAAACGCGTTTAATTAATAAGCCTTGTTGCGCCATGTAGGATAATTTCCAGGAACATACATAGAATATTAGAATCTGAAGCCCTCAAATTTATCAGTAATAAATAAGAGACCGCGTTGAATTAGCAATTTACTGAAAAACTTCTCGCACTATTTTATCCCTACATTAACATATTTAGAAACATGAAATATTCCTATTGATTGCATGATAAGGGGGTTTAATTAATGCATAGTTTCAATAGATATGATTAATAAGAATATTTTAAAAAAACAAACATATATGATATGTCTATTATAAATAACTAACTTAACTAATTTTCTTAATATCTGTAAATTAATTATCTCAAGTATTAAATATAAGGAATAGTAACTTATTTGGCACGAAGGAAGGTTTATTACGGGAACCACACAATCTATAAAGGCGTGTATCTATGAAAGATAAATTCATGATACGTATAGAATCCAAATGAATTATTAAAAGACAAATGCAATCCCATGTTTCAAAATTATAACTATACTCGTTAATTAGCGGACGCGGCTGCGCCATATGAATTTAGTCAAACAATTGATATTTTAATGATCTTCTAGTTAAACTATATGTTGACCTGTTGTTGTTTGTGAATTGTGACTATAGCTAGCTAGGACAGCCTGGCCACAGCTAGCCAAGCATTTTCATATATAGCAACATTATCTTAATTAGGATATGTCAAATTAAGAGAAAATTATTAGCACTCCTTTCTTTAACGTAAGAATTATTTACCCCCTTCAACCCATAATGAGTCACTTAGTTTCCAGCAAGAATAGCTTATTCAAAATATAAGTCGATAATCAACGCCTCTTTATTAATTATGTCCTTGCAATTAATCTGTCAATGCAACTCGTTATATTTTTCTCTCATTTAATATTGGTAAAGGTGAAAAAAGTTTTAAATTTGAGATTAGATGGAATGAGTTAACTACAGATGTGCCATTTCTTGATTCTGATGAATTAGTTAAAAAAACTCATATTGAGGAGCGCAGGTAGTAACTCATTTTACGAGATCAAAAAAGCTAAATAAATTATTTATTTCTATAAAAAAAAATTTCCTTTCATTTTCAATTCTTATAGTTTGCAAGCCAAAAACAGAAAGTTTGAAGTGAGACACGTGTTTGAATGGCATGCAGAAATGTGCTGTTTTGGGGGGGGGGGGGTCCACTCATTCCTGGAAGTTATATATGGAGCATGGCGCCAAATAAACTGAATAAATGACTTGACTCACCGCCAGCACACAATAACCATCGCCTCTATGTATCACCGACACGGCTTTAACGCTCTCTAGTTGAAGCGGTCGTCTGCTTGCTCCCCAATATAATAGACTTACGTACATTAGTTTGAACGAAACGAAACAGCACTTTCTCTGTAAATTACTACAATTCTTCATTTATTACTAATTCAACAATAATCTCTTAGCAGTTTCCTTCCATGTTAAGCCACGCCAAGCTATATATATATACACACACATATGTACGTTCATTCCTCCTCAAGCTTCATTCACAGCAAACCGTATAGCTGTATACTCTCATTTCTCTTCTAAGCTTCATTCACAGAACACCATAGATACCTCTCTCATTGTTCCTTATTCATCGATCATCATCAATATTCTTTCTTACCTGTGTGTCTCTATCTATATATCTGCTTCATCTTCAAGCTTCATTATTATTATTATTCATATAATGAGTTCTTCGAGCATCAACATCCAGAGCATTTTGTCCCCTGCGCCTCCTCGTACTCAGGGCTCTAACATCAGACCAGGCACTCGCATCCCAAACACCAAGGATCATTTTTCCAAGAGTCGATGATGACTCATTTCATAATTCCATATTTTCTCAGGTTAATATAATTAATCTTCTATATAAACACATACACCCCCCTTCTGAATTACTTACTAGAAATCAATTTAGGTGGCGTTCTTTATGAGGAGAAGCGCTTCTTGTTATAACCCTTGGATTTCATTTCCATGCTGATCAATCTTGCAGATGAAGCGAACGCCGTTATATTGATTATGCAGTTTAAGTAGTTGCATATATATGCGTGTGTGTGTAGGATTCATCCATATGATTGTATTATTTATTATTCTTTAGTTGTTCGTTTTTATGTCTATATGTTTGATTTGATTATTTGGTGGGTACCACAAACATTGGAGTTTAATGATGTTCATTTGAAAGCTGCTTAAACCTTGTACTTTCCGTTTGCTTCTTGTGATCATTGGGAATTAAATAAGACAGTTCCGATCCCTTCATGCAAACCATCGGCGCTCAAAAGGTCAAAACACACAACGTTAATGCCGCATTCCATATGTACTCCTCTTTTAATTTATGCAACACACTATATATGAAATTATATCTCTCTTTTCAGCTTCTTATGATGCGTACAACATATAAATTAATTAGTCCATTTAATATTAATTTGAAGATCTGACGGAATCATTCCCCCACTTACTAGTTTTAGCTTCTGCAAAATTAATAAATTGTACTACCTCTGGTCCTTATTATAAGACCCCGTTTGACTTTTTGTTTGGTCCTAATTATAAGACCCCAATCTATTTTTTCTTTCATATTTATGCATTTTTTTCCAAGATAATCCTTCTAATAATGATAGTTCTAGCCAATATACTTAATTAGCAAGGATATTTTAGGAATGACAACACTTATTTATTACAAATAACTAACTTAACTTACTTTCTTAATCTCCTCAAATAAGTCAACTGGGTCTTATAATTAGGACCGGAGGTAGTATGTCATAATTTAAAACCTTTTCTGGCCTGAGCCTCTGCTAAAAGTTTTGGGCCCGTTTGGAATGATCAAACCATATTTTTAACAATAAAATTGTCGTTACGTTTAACTAACCATGGTTTTCATCACCCTGATTAAAATGTAATTTAGTCACTATTTTACCACTGTGTATTTTGTTATACACTGCTCATTATCAGTTTGTAAAAGAAAATTTTGGCCAAAAAATTTGAAAAAAAAATTATTACACGTCTATATGTGTGCTGGTTATGTAGTTTTGTAACAAAAATAATTGGGGGATTATATATTGCGTTAGATCTTCAAATATTAAACCGACAATTTCGCAGAGAGCGTCTGGTAAAAACAAATGGCCCATCAATTTAAAAATAAATAAATTAATTAAAATGAGAGGAGTGAATTTTTTTTTTTTTCAACCCTGACGAAAGGGACAATTCTTATGAGACACGAAAAAGATCCAATAAAAACGACTTTAATGGGGAAAGGGCCAGACATGATGGGACACCGCACGAAACTTTTTATGCTGTTCTGATTACAACAAAAGGCAAAGAAAAAGTACAAATCCCATTTTTGGAAGTAGATATAGACAAGGAATAATGAATGAAACCTAGACACATGAAAAACGAACAGATCAAGAAATGGAACAAAAAATAAGTCAAAGAACATGATTAGATTTGTCCTAGATAGTATATATGCAAACTCTACTTCCGTTTTCTTGCTTTATTATGGAAACCACTTGAGTCTCCATTCTCAAAGACGCTTGCTCGCTCCACAATCTGTATGAAGACGAGAACCAAATTATGATCCAATATAGAAGGAAACGAACAGGGGGAAAATGTAAAAAGAGAATCCAATCCCGAAACAATAGTTTATTGTCTGGGAGAGAGACTCCTCTTGCTCTGATGCAGGATCGTAACATTATCAGTGTATATATGGAAGATGAAGGTAGCTGATGGATGGAGAACGAAGATACCCATGAGAAGAAATTAAGTGTTTGATCTGGAAACGATTTTGTGGGCAGTGGGAATACGAGTCCCAGCTGAGGGAGTGGCAGGCTGAGATTGAGAAGGGGAAAAACATCCTGAGGGTTTGTTTTCCGATAATCCATTTTCCATCGATCGGCAGGGTTAAAGCCTGAATGAAAAATATTGGAAATTGAAATGATCAGCGGCGTTCGATGAGCCATGAAGGAGGCGAGAAATTAAAGAGACGCGTGTAATTAATTAATAAGCCGTGTTGCGCCATAGAGGAGAATTTCCAGGAACGCAGAGTGTGAAGCCCTCTAATTGAGTATAACCGACCAAGCGTCTATATGTGTATAAACAAGAGATTACGAAGAAGAAGAAGAAGGAACTAATTAAGAGATTTGTGTTGGATGAGAATTTACAGAGAAAGTTGTGAGAGATTGGGATGCCAGACGTTTCGCTGCATTACGTATAATCTGGGCGCCTGCAAATCTTTGCGTGCGTGTACGATTTTATCCCTGACTTGGGTTTGATTTCACCTCCATATCCTTTGCTCATTTATATCTTTGACCTCGCCTCTTCCGATTGGATGGATTACTTACTCCAGGTGGGCTCCCCATATCATTCGTCTATCATTTATAAACTTCAGTTTAATAATTCATTCGGTCTCCAAACAATGTTTATTTAAGTCTCCGAAAAAATATTTATTTAACATTAAGTGTTGCAAATGTTAATATAAATAGGGATAAATATGAAAGTGTAGCTAATTAAGTTGCAAATCAACAACTAGTGACAGTTAAGGATCATCTGTATGAATTGTACAATCTGTATATTTATCTTTTAATACAATTCTTTTGGGACCTTAGTCTCATTAAATTGAAGTTTCGGAAGCTAATAACTATCATTCTCCCTAATATAATGTACAATAAAAATTAATCGGTTGTGATCTGCAATATAAGTCTTATTATCCCAAATTTATTACTCTTCCGGTTCTAAATATAAGACCCTTATACTAATGTGTATAAGGGTTTTACATTTAGGACTGAAGGAGTGTTTCATTCAAAATATAAGTTGACTTTGATATTGAACCAACCCAATCTATATATAAGGGCGTGTATGGGAATGGAAGATAAATTCGTGACACGCTTGTTTAAATATTAAAGTTCAAAATGATGGACATACAGAATCCAAATGAATTAAAAACAAATGCATTCATGCATGATTTAAAATTATATATTGGTTAGTTGAAGCAAACGGGCGGGCACACAATATTATTTTAGTTATAAACAGTTGATATTTTATTCATCATCTTCTTAAAATGTTTGATCTGTTTTGTGATTAATTATGGCTGGCTAGGACAGCCTGGCTACAGCTATCAAATTTGTGAACCACATGATCACAACAAGATTTATCTTAGGGTAATAAACTTCGTTACATTAAGGGAAAATTGAGATTTTAATTTCTAAATTCTAGTTTTCCTTCAGTTTAATTAATTTCAATTCCTATGATTTACAACCTTTACAATTGGCATATCAACCCAAAGAAAAAGGACCGTGCCAAATAATTTTTGATGCAAATAAAGATCGGTAATACTCCCCCAAAATGTTATATTACGAAATATATATGGGTGGTTAATTAAATTAATAACATAGAGGTTTCCCATGGCTGATTAGAAGATTAGTGATTAAATTAATTGATTTGCGAAGTATAAACAGAAAAAAGAGGGAAGTTTGAAGATTGAAGTGAAACACGTCGTCCGATGAGTATTTGCGTCCACATTACTCCCTCAGTTCCTTATTATAAAAGACAAATAATCAAATTACGTTGATAAAAAAAACAGTTAAAATTAGTTGAGGACAATTAATGTGTAAAAAGCATAATGTTTTTTTCCAACAATGCCCCCATTAATAAGGAGAGAGAGTATGAGAGAGAACAATTAAATTATTAAAAGAAAGAGAAGTGGGAGGGAGAGAGAGTATTTCCACAAACGTCTCTCTGGTCAAACCCTTAATGGGCGAACCAGACTTAAATCGGACATAATCGGCAAACATTTCTATGCAGAAACGAGGTGGGTGTTCACACCCTACTACGACGTTCCTCGAAGTTATCGCCCATCCATGGCCCCAAACAAACTGAATAAACGACCTGACCGCCAGCTCACAACCATCGCCCTTCCATATCACCGACACGGCTTTAACGCTCTGTTGAAGTGGTCGCCTGCTTCCTCCCTAAACTTACGTACGTATTAGTTCGAAACAATAGAACTTTCTGGTAAATTACTAATTCATTTATTAATTCGACAATACTCTCTCGGCTAGCTTAGCTTCCTTCCATGTTAAGCCACGCTAAGCTATATATATCTACCTTCATTCCTCCTCAAGCTTCATCCCCCTCCCTCTCTCTCTCTCAGCATTAGTCTTTCTGCTTACCCTCTCGAAGAAGAAGCTTCATTCACAGAAAACCCTAGCTGTCTCTACTCTCATTCCTCATTCATCGTCATCAATTATCTTTCCTACCTGTGTGTGTGTCTCTCTCTCTATATATATATCTGCTTCATCTTCAAGCTTCACTATTATTCACAGCAAACCCTATCTGATCTATTACTCTGACCAATATACAATCTGTGGAAGAAGAAGCAGTATGAGTTCTTCAAGCATCAACATCCAGAGCATTCTTTGCCCTACGCCTCCTCCCACACAGGGTTCTAAAACCAGACCAGCCACTCGCATTCCAAACTCCAAGGATCACTTCTCCAAGAGTCGATGATGACACACTTCACAATTCCATGCATTTCTCAGGTTAATACATACATATGTATATTCACTCGTTTTTCTTGTTACATCTTCGTTCTCGATCAGGTTCATGCTGGTTGGGGCAATGTTTTTACCTGTTTATTTCCGTCATAACAGAAGCACTTTATGTTACTTATAACCCTTGGGTTTCATTTTCATATTTGCAGATTAATCTTGCGGATGAAGCCGCTGCATCATTGATTATGGATCGTTAATGATTGGGTCACATGAAGGGAGAATCGAAATAGTTGCAAATATATGTAGGGCACATTACTATATATATGTTATATTCTTTATTCGTTCGTTTTTATGTTTGATTTGATCATTTGTTGTCTTATACAAACAGTGGAGTTAGTTAATAATATTCGTTTATTCGAAAGCTGCTTCCTTCGTAAATCTGTTTCCTTGTACTTTTTGTAATCATTTGAATAAAATAACACAGTTGCGATCAGTGTCTATCAAAAGGCACACATATAAAGCTAAGTATCAAGTTTATATAATGTTAAGGGACGAAAGTGCATAATACCTATACATCATATCAAGAAAATCGAATTAAAAATTTGGAGGGTCAAAGCCAATCCCTACTCTGATCTCCACCTTTGTGTGTGGGTTCCATCAACCGATGCTCTCTCCGAGTTTTTTAGATTCAAAGTATTTAATATATAATAAATTTGAACGAAGAAGTCGTGTTTAATAGAATTTCCAGTTTAAATAAAGATTGCTGGGTGGAGTCAACTTTCCGATTTTCAGGGCTTATATGTGTGTGTGTGACTAAGGTCAACTACTAAAACATATTCCTCTAGTCTTATTTATAAAGCACTTTCAGCATATTTCACATAGACAAAAAAAAATCTTAAAATGTATTAACTCTCCATTAAAAATAACAATTTTTTTAACTTTACTCATATTTAATATATACACCTTTCAAAAGAAATAACTACTTACACTATAATAAATGAAGGACAAAATGATACATTCACGCTAAAAATTTAATGAAGTGACTTATAAATAGGACTGAAAAAAAATCCTCTTTTTGCCCTATAAATAGAATCAGAGGAATATATGAGACGTAATAAATTAAAGCTATGGCTAACTCTTGGTAGTAAAATCAACTTTTAACAATTTACTATATGACAGGAAACTCCTATAACTTACATATATAGAACTTATTTGTATCTTTTGAATGATTCAATTCATGTAAGTTCTTGGAAATGCTGATCGGAAAAGGTAGCGTGTAATATTCATTTAAATGATGTTATAAGGTCGGCAATAAACATTATTATAAGGTTCAATACTTCGTCGAGATGGATCACAGCATTTTATTTTATCCCTTGTGCACTCATAAATGAATAGAATAATAATATTATATATAATGTTATCAGTTTTGCAAAATAAAGCTTTCAAATTCTCTCAGTTGAAGAGATTGTGTAAGAAGAAGAAAATTAATGTAGTTATATGAGGCATACATATCATACATTGAGGACTGATGTCCCTTTTTCAAATTCCATATGCTCTTATAAATTTTATTTGATTTCTTCCAGCGGAACAAACTCTTCTGTCTCTGTCACTATTTTAACCCTAGACATTTAACTAAGCCCGTTTTTGAATTTTTACCCGAAAAACGAAAAAAATCATTTCTGATTGGATCAGAAATGGAGACTTCAGAATGCATATACGTTAAAGACAAATTCATCTTATCTTAAAAATGGAACTGATTCTACGTACAGTGCCGAACTTATCTGATTCCAATGATTCCGTAATATACAAAGTATAAACGACAAAGTAGGCCGACATGGATTTACCAAAAAGACTGTTCTTTTATCTTAAAGAATAATTGTAGCCTTTTAGACAGACGTTTAATTCTATATATATCAACTTTCCAGTTTTCATGGTATACGATACTATAAGGTCAACTAAAACGTATTTGAGAAGTAATTCGGTAAAGTTATGGTATATACTATACATGGCCGAAAAGAAGAAAAGAAAGGTGCATATACTATATATGTTTATAAAGACAAACTTCACCTTAAAAGTGAAATTGATTATTCTAGGCGCAGTACCAAACTTTATCTTATTCCAAGATTCCATACTATAAACAACAAGTATAGGGACATAGATTTCGAGAAGGCTCTTTCAAATAGATACTGTCTCCACTATTGGAAGTCATTCCGCAATACAAGCTAATTAGTCAAATCCAGACGTAAGACCAAACAACAACCAAATTGAAGAATTACAACTCTTTCTGGTAATCTAGCTTGCTACCTAGCTAGCTAGAGGCAAAGTGAACAAATTAAGAAAAAAAATTGAATGAGAAAAAAATAAGACCAAAAAAAGAACAACAACTGTACACCTAGAAAATACAAGCAAATTTGAGAAATGATATATCATACATATATACATGTTTATTTGGATATTGTGATGTATCGAATATTCAAGATAGAGCAAGTAAATTAATCAATTATTTACGGGGGAAAAGTCGCTTTGGATCTTGATCGAGTTAGCTATACATAAACTACTTCACATTTTAAAAAATTGAAATAAAATTCTTTGTAACTCATTTATGATTAATTATAAAGCAGAGAGAGAAGACATTTTTTTTGCCCTATTTATAGGATACCGAGAGAAATTTTTTTGTATGGATATATAATTTTACCACTTATTTATTATTGTGTTGGCTTTGTTTATATGAGGTATAATGTACATTAAATAGGAATAAAATTGAAAAGTTATTAAATTTTAAATGAGAGTTAATAAAGTTTAAGGTTTTTCTTGATCTGTGTAAAATATACTGGAGGTGTCTTATAAATAGGACCAGAGCAGTAGACAGGAAGTGATGATAAAGAAGTGTTTCAAAATCGCTTCAAAGTAAGTGGGAGTGTTCAGTTAGAAAGAACATAATTAATGAGTATGTAGATCTTAAATTAAGAAATGAAAGAGGTGTAATAAAAAACGAAGAGTAAAATAAATTAGTTAACCTGCATATATATCAGCGACGTCTCTTGGAAAAGACATCCTTGGCACTTGGGATTTGAGTGCCAGGTCTTGCCGGAGGATTCTGGGGAGATGGCCTTGAAGGGCTGAAAATCTTAGGAGCGCTAACGTTTCCAGAACTCAAATCTCTGATTCTAAAACAGGATTATATTTGATGCTGGTTTGATCTGTCTCACAGATTATTGATTATTTTGCTTTGTTTGGAGCTTTATTGAGGATCGACTACTTATATCGACAGACAAGCTAGGCATTATGGTCCAACGTTGAAAGAAGGAAATTAATGGGAAGTGACCAAGTGATTGTTAAGGTATTTTACGTGGAGACTTTAGTTTGTATATGAATTAATTCATTACTGTAGTCGGCAAATTGAAACCAGCATTGGATTAGGGGGCACGTTAATGATCAAACTCTTAGGCCAACTCTGAGTCTCTTCTCTCTCTCTCTCTCTCCCTATATATATATATATATATATATATATATATGAAAATCCTTAACGTAAGTTTGCTGAATGATTGGCATAGAATTGAAGCTCTTTTTGAGAGGTATGGACTTTGGATGCGCGATTTCGGAATTTTTCTGCATTTCCGCTCCGTCTCAGGGGTATGCTTACTCGGCGTGACGTCACAGGGGTATTTTTGACCTTTTGGATGTGAAGAACTTGACCATGTCTTCGTTGTAGGTGTATATTATCATCTTATGACTTCGAATCCCTGAACTTCTTATCCTTCAACTAACATGTCTAGTAATCTTTTCCCATTATATTGTTAATTCAATTATAAGTAAATATGTACAGCTTATTATAATATATATATATATCGATTTTATAAAAATTATTTTTGATACACGAATTTTATATAAATTACTATACTGGTCAATGATGACAATGACCCTAGAATCACATAAAATTAAAGGTCCTTTTTTTTTCCCCATTTAACAACCGAAATATGACATTGGCGATGTCGTCCTAGTTAAGGTACCTTAACTTGTGTCCGAACTAGTTAGTCTTCTTCATGGACTATGTGCCTGTTTGGCAACACTTATTTGGAGCTTATAAGTAGCTTATAAGCTCTATAAGCTCTATAAGCTCGATTGACAAAAGTAGAGTCTGTTTGGATCAGCTTTTTTGCAATCGGGCTTTTGTCTGAAAAGCTACAATAAGCTATAAGTTAAAATTAACAGCTTATGGTTTATAGCTTATGGCTTATGGCTTTTAAAATATGGAGAGAGAAAAAATTAAGAAATTTATTACTTCTTTTGGTTCTTATTATAAGCCTCAAATAACTAATTTGTAGATAATAAAAAATCAATTAAAATTAGTTGAAAGTAATGAATAAGTTAGAAATATATTTTTATTTTTAAATATGCTCCTAAAAATATACTTTTATTTTTTCATGTTTCACTTTATATTTAAAATATTTTTTATGACTTCTTCATATTAAATTATTGTAATTTCATTGTATTATGTGAAATTATTTTTTTAATCATGTTTCATTATTTATTAAAACTCATGCTCATTTTGGTAATTTTTCAGCCAAAATTACTTTTACTCAGCTATAATTCAAACAAGCTTTTTCCAATCTCATTTTTGTAAACTAGCTTGTCTGAACTCCAATCCAAACACAATTCAGCTTATCCAATTTAACTTTTACCAACTTCACTTTTCCATAAGCTACTTTTTCTATAAGCTGCTTTTCCAATCGCTGATCCAAACGGACCCTATGTGGTGGAATTTTCACCTTAATTTCCTTGGCTTTTCCCCGTTTATTTTTTTTCAATATTATAAACAGTTGATATTTTATTCATCATCTGGTTAAATCATTGATTAATATATTTGTTGTGATGATAACTAAGCTGGACAGCCATGGTCAGCTGTAGCCAAGAATATTGTGAATCACATCATAACAAAATGAACATTTGATATTATTTTGGCGGCGGTCCCAAAAAAATATAATCTGAGCTCCCTCCGGTCAAAGCGGTGATGAGCTATTAATATTTTTCATTGTTGATTAGATTAGTTATTAATTTAATGGATTTATTAAATAAAACTATACGCACATGATGACTAAAAAAAGGGAGGGAAATCTGAAGTCTGAAGTGAAACACGTCGTCCGTTAACAAAAAAACTGTCTTACTAACCAAAAATAAAAAACAAAAAAAGAGCCGTATGTCGGATTAGTTGGAAAAAGAACTTTCTCTGTAAATTACTGTTTCATTTGTTAAATCAGCAAGAATAATCTCTTATTCATTCCATGTTCAGCTATATATATATATATATATATATATATATAGGTTGATTATATTCCTCATCATGGTCTATCTCTCTCATCATTAATCCGCGGAAGAAGAAGAAGAAGCAGTAAGAGCTCTTCCAGCATGAACATCCAGAGTGCTCTTTGCCCTACCACTGGTCCTGGTCCTCGGACTCAGTCCTCAAACACCAGAACTGGTGCTCGCATCCCGAACACCCAGGATCACTTTTCCAAGAGTCGATGACAGATGGATGACTCATTTCATAACTCCATTTCTCAGGTTAATACACACACACACACACACATTCACTCCTTTATCTTGTGACATTTTGGTTCTCGAACAGGTTCATCATGCTGGCTCTCCTGAGTAGGGGCGATGTTTTTACATGTTGATTCCCATCATAATATGGCCCCCTTTGGGCTTCATTTTCATATTTGCAGATAATTAATCTTGCGGATATTGATTATTATATATGGATTTAATAATTAAGTGGGTCGACATAAAAGGAGAATCCAAGTGTACGTTCGTGGGGCACAATAATCTGATTGTAATCTTTATCCTGTTTCTTAATTTGATTACTTGTTATCTGATACAGACAATGGAGTTAATAATATTCAATTGAAAGCCGCTTCATTCCCTTATCTGTTTCCTTGTACTTCTTGCAAATATGTCGTCAGCACTCAAAAGGTCAAAACTGAACGCTGCATTCGATATCTCTCCACTTTTAATTTAATTAAAGACGACGAAAGTGTGTGTATCACCGTTTTCAACTTCTTATGGTACTTACAAAATAAATAAACTAGTCTATTTATTATTAATTTAAAGATCTAACGGAATAAAATTTTGATTCAGCTATCAATTGATTTTTAAACAATTTAGTCCATATGGTTTTATACATTTAAATATTGTTTCTTATATATTTTTAAAAATAAAATTGCATATATACACCATGAAACCTAATAACTGAGGTTTTAAATTATTAAAACGAGTAACATTAAGTCAAAATTTAGATATTAAATTACAACTAATCAAAACTATGGGGCCAAAAAGTTAATTTTCCCAAAATATAAATCGGGAGTTTTCGGCATTCCATAAAGTTCATCGAAATTTCTCGCTCCATTGACTTTTTATACGCGTACCAGAACATATATTTATATAATTACGGATGTTTTTCAAACGTTTCAGGAAATTGAATTCATCTGTACATAAATATGCTAATATTGACGATATGATCATATCCGTTGGATCTAATAATAATCAGCCCTCACTAATTCCTTCATTTCTAATCGAATGTTGGATATCATTCATTTTTATTGCGGTTGATTATTATCTCTGGGTAATTCAATTCTGGGAATAGCCTAATTTCAATATATATCAAGCTTAATTGAGGTTTTCTTACAAACAGACCGTGTGGGCTCCATATATATTAAACTTTCTTGTCGTCGCTTGCTCTATCAGTTTGAAAATTCAAAGTCTAGTAAATTTGACCGAATTGTCATGTGCAAACAGAATTTTCAGTTTAATTAAATAAGGCCAACTAATTGAAACGTATCGCAGAAGTAACTATTTGGCGAGGTTGTGATGGTTAAACTTAACTGACTGAGGTGAAATTAAATATCCAATAATAATAAATGAGAAATATAAATACTATATATATGTGAATGTTTGGAATTAATGTATGGATTATTCAACTTGAACTCATCATTTAAGTTACTGCTGGAAATGCCCTTCAATTGGGAAGGAAGAATGTCGTATTATTTATTTGAATGTTATACTAGATGGCCAAAAAGAAAAAAGAAAAGTGCATATACCATATATAAAGACGTACGTCCTTTTTTCAAAAAGTGAAATAATTGACCCCACGTACAGTACCGAACTTTATCTTACTATTCAAGGATTCCGTACAACAAGCAACAAAGCAATGTTTTAAAAACCGGACCGGACATTGAACCGGAAAGACTAACGGGTCACGGTTTATATGGTTGGACCGGTTGAACCGATAGTCAGACCGGTAATGTAATAATTAAATAAAAATAATATTATATACTTATAAAATAATATATGCATTCAAAAATTAAAGTTATTATTTTAAAAATAAACTTTAAATAAATTTAGATGACAATAATGTAGTAAAAATGCATGTTTAATTTATATTAATTAATAAAAAATTAAATAAAGAAACCAACTGACGAAAAAAAAGAAACAAAAAATGAGGGAAAATGTTTAAACAAGTAGGGAGAATTATAATAAGTTCTCAAAGAAAAAAAATCAGTACTAAAAAATTTCAATAACATAACTTATAATGATAAATCTTAAAATAAAAAATAATAATTTCTTATATTTATTTTGTAATTATTTTTTTTAAATCTCATTATAATTCTTCTATTCCCAACTTAAAAAACGTCTGGAGGTATTCTATAAAAGGCTAAGAAAATTCTCAACTAAAAGAATAAAAAAATTGCCTCGGTGAATGTGTGTGGCAGTAATAGCCTGATGGGTGAGAAGTCAAATTTATTTACATTGAAAAAAGAAAAAGGTGAGGCAGTAAAACGTGCTTCCAGTTTAGCTTCTTTGCTCCTGTCCTTTCAAACGATAACCTCTTCGCCATTTTTTTTCCCTTCTTCATCCGAAGTCCTAACTCCAGTTGTTCGAACTCCGAACTCCAGCATAGTCATAGTCGACAGCCATGGATAGTTAAATGGTTCAGGTTCTGTTTGATTTTTTTGCTAATATTTTTCATTATTTCTATTATTATAAAAAAAATACTGGGTAATTTCTGGCTGGTTTTTCCTTCTCCCCTTTCTTCCTGGTCCTCTTCCTCATTCTCCTTCACCTTCAGAGCCTCATCTGGCGACCCGTTCGGTTTTTCAAAAACCGTTCCGGTTCCCGGCTTAATGACGGTTTCCGGCTCTAAAGCCGGTTCTTCCCGACTCTAACCGGCTCAACCTTTAAAACGGTTTTTGACAAAAAAACGAGCCGTTTAGGAGTCCGGTCGCCGGTCCGGCCGGTCTGACCGTCCGGTCCGGTCCGGGTTCAAAATCATTGCAACAAAGTATAGGGACATGGATTTCAGAAAGGTCCTTTCAGATGAATACTGTCAAATGAGGATCGATCAAATACTTATATGGAGAGAGAAAAGTAAGGTAATACTCCTCTCAGAAAAAATATTTTTTTGTTCTATTTATAAGGCACTGAAAGAATTTTTTTTATAGATGTATAATTTTACTCTTCATTTATTATTGTATTGACTTTCTCTACATGAGGTATAATACATATTAAATATGGATATAAATAAAAAGTTGTTAAATTTTAAATGAGAATTAACGAAGTTTAAGGTTTTCCTTAGTTTATGTGAAACATGTTAGAAGTGACTTATAAATAGGACTAGAAGAATATGGTCCAACGTTGAAAGAAGGAAATTAATGGGAAGTAACCAATTGATTGGTAAGATATTTAC
The DNA here is from genome assembly GCF_004799145.2 of Neltuma alba. Taxonomy (NCBI): domain Eukaryota; kingdom Viridiplantae; phylum Streptophyta; class Magnoliopsida; order Fabales; family Fabaceae; genus Neltuma; species Neltuma alba. The sequence goes on along the minus strand of NW_021636433.1, from coordinate 9,104 downwards.
GTGGAGACATTAATTTGTATCCGAATTAATTCATTGCTGTAGTCGGCAAATTAAAACCAGCGTTAGATTAGGGCACACGCTAATCAAACTCTTAGGCCACCTGTGCATGTGTGGGGGCCTCTCTCTCTCTCTCTCTACACACACATACACACATATTATACCATTATATTATACGAAAATGGTTAACGTAAGTTTGATCGATCAATGAAACGCATAGAATTGAAACTCCGTCTCATAGGCAATGACTTTGAAAACGCGATTTAGGAATTTTTCCGCATGTTCCTGCTCTGTATCGATAAGGTTACGACGTTGCTTTTTCCAAGTTCCATTCTTGCCCATATTCGACGTGATGTCACAGTGGTATTTTTGACCTTTCCGGATGGGAACTCGGCCATGTCTTCGTTGTAGGTGCGTGCGCCGGCCTTTAATTTATCAGCGTCGTCTTGGGTCTCCGCCGCGTCCGATTTAAAAGCCGTGAACTTTTTATGTATCCTTCAACTAACATGCATGTCGCGTAATCTTTTCCTATTCTTTAATTAATTATAAGCCACTTACAATATGTAGCTTATTAGATTTTTTTTTATATTATATGTGTATATATAGAGAGAGAGAGAGGTTTTATATAAGTTGTAACTACTGTACTGGTCAATGGCTTATTGAAGAAGTTAATTTTTAAACGATGAATGGTGCAACTTATATATCTGTATTGATGACTGTCCTCTCCGGGTAGAAAGAGAAGGGTGGAAAATAATGGAAATATATAAAAATACAATAATTTGAATAAAACAAGTTGCGAGACTTTGCAACAAGTTATCGAGAATTCTCATTCCATTGACCGTCCAATATTTTGAAACCTCTTCCAAATCATTTTGGAATTTTCACCTTTTTTTCTGTTTATTTTTTTTTATCTCTGTGTATCGTAGATTATCACAGAAATTATTAGGTAACTATAATACATCTTTGGAATAAATTAAATACAATTTGGTCCAACATATTATTCATTTAATATTTATATGTAATATCCAGTTACGCGTTTTCCAAATCACAATGACCACGGAATTAGAATTATATAAAATTAGAGATCTTTTTCTTTAACAACCGAAACGTGACATTAGCCATGTCGTCCCAGTTATAAAAGCTACCATAATTTGCGTCTGAATTAATAAATAAAAAAAATTTAACTTTTAATCCATATGCCTAGTTCTTTAATTTCTTTTCAATTGTCATTTTGTAGAAAATAATTAATGATTATAAATTACTAATGAGTTGATAAATTTAAAAGTTGGAATGTGAAGATTTTTTAAATACCATAGAACATTTTTTAAATGAGTTGGGAACCTCACAAAATAAAATATTAATGGTCTTTTAATTTTTGGGTGAATGAGTTTGAGTTAGTCAAACAAATTACAGGAGATTTCGTCACAGCTTGCCGGAGATTCTCAAAGCATTGACCTGTCTCTTTCCTATTCTTTTATTTACTGCCAAAAATATCGTACATCTCATTTTCATATAATTTTCTTTTCAGAACGATTTTTCAATTAAAAAAGCGATATTATCACAAACTATATGCTGGAATTTTCACATCAATTTATTTTGTTTTTATTTATTTTTTTTAATATTCAACATTCTATATATAAAAAATAAACATATCTACTAGTAGTATTATATGTTTTGCGGTAGACGCATAAACAGGGAAATTCTTGCGCAATGACCACATTCAGATTATGAGTGTTATGCCGATCATATAATTAATTAATTTACGCGTTTTCTAAACGTCTGAGAAGGGTTAAAAACAATCAAAGATGAGCTTAATATTGGAGAATATAGTTGAAGAAGAAAGGATGATTATTTAGTTAATTTTATAATAATCATATAATAATATCGTTTGATAGTAAACAGTTAATTGTTTTAATTGCTTATTCCCAACTTGAATCTAAATATTATCTATAATTTCTATTTAAATGATTTTTCCAGTTAAGCTGAATTTATTTAAGTATGCGGTACCTACAATTAAAAACATTATGAACATATACATAACATAATATTGTACAACATTTGATATGCGTCTATCTCACTTCACACTTCTGTTTTACAATTGCACAGAAAAGATCATAATTAATAATTTGATTGTAAAGTATTATTATTATTGTTAATAAAATGATTTTTTGCCATATATTGTTGATAAAATATTGACCCATATGTGTCATAGTGTAAATATTTTAAACTAGGAAGACAAAATATTGAACGTCCCTTTCTGGTTTAATTTCCAGCTTGAAGACAAAGTTTTATTTATTCAGCAAAAGTTTATGAACAAAACAACAAGGATCAAGGAGATTGTTTTTCAAAATTGTAACGAAATCCATCGAATCAATCAGACCTACAGTCAAACGAACAAATTAATTATTTTTTTGGCTTAAGAACAAATTAATTAAATTTAAATTAAACGAATATCAGTAAACTAACAAATATATGCATCAAATAAATAAATCCCATTATGATAAACATATTCACATATATAATTAAGAATGTCCGAAATGTATGACATGTATTGATTAACTAGATAGTAAACAGTTAATTGTTTTACTTATTTGGCGATGAAATTTCGTTGAGTTTAGAGGTATGGTTTTTTTTATAAAAATGAACCGAAAATAATTGTATATGTATATAGTAGTATATCATATTTGTGTGTGCATTATTGAGAAAGTAATTGGGAAAGTTATTAATTGTTATATGATATGGTAGCCATTTAATTTTTGAAAACGTCGTATATGATTTGGTCTCTATTGATCGGAAGGCACTGACTGATTCACAATTTTTTTTATGCACTAATAGCAGGATTTAGTTAATTTATACAAAGTCAACTGAAGCTTCTTTAATTTGTCAATATTTCCTTTTTGTTTGGGAAGTCAAAAGCTTCACAGTTAAGGTAAGCTTAGCCTGGCATGGTCAAATATTAATTACGAGAGACCTAAATACTAAGAATTTATTATTTCATTTGGCATCTGGAATTGAAACAAATTATCAAATAAATCCCTATTTTATAATTTTCGCCCCTATTTTGACGTATTTTTAACTAAATGAATTACCTTTCATTCACATACTTCTATCCAGTAATATTTAAAATATTTAATATTTATTTTTGTTTAAAAATTGATAGGACTAGATGTAGTTTTCCTATGCATTACGTGAAATTATAGAAATAATACATACTATTCGAAGTTTGCAAATGGCAATTTAAGTTTGCAAATAGCATGGTGTTTTGTTTTTCCTGCAGATACCATGTCTTCTACTGTGTATTAAATATTTTCTATTACTATTGATGATTTCAATCGATATGCACAGCACAAAGTTAAGTGATTTGTTTAACTTAATAATATTTGCTACCGATATTTATATATATACATAGAGAGAGAGAGCGATTGGGGACTTCGTCGTTGGGTAACTTACGCATCCTTCAACTGAATTTGGAAGGTCAACTAAGGTGGGCCCCCACTCCCTTTCGTATATTATATGGAACTACAAATTGATTAGTGAGTCATGGGAGACCGGAGGTAATATAGATATATTTTTGTATTGGTATTAAAAATATGCATAAGAAAAGTTTTCACTCCATCAAAATGCAAACCTAATTATCTATGATTGGACAGATTTAAACATTATATTGCTATTGCTACAGTTTGGGAAGATTGAATCCATGGTCTAATTATCATTATATTTATGGAAGCAAACAAATTAAAGGACAACAAATTAAATCAAATCTAGACGCAAAACATATATTATTGCTTCATCTCTCTGCTATAATATGTATATATAATTGCTGTGTGGGTGTGTGTGTGTGTGTAAATTCTTCTATAGTGCAAGCCTTCTCGCTTCAATATCACTGGCACTTTTCCACAATCTGCGTGAAATCGAAATGAAATTAGGAGTCAGCAGAGTATTCAAAGAAGGAATAATTAAGACGGCTGCGCATAATATGTATATACAACCCAAAAGACTAATTATATTAAGGAGTTTGTCATACTTTTTCGTATGGATGGGTTTGGAGAAATTAAGACTAAATATCTTTTGATAAAATAGATGGGAGACAAAGAAAAGTTGTACATGCCCCAGTCCTTGAGTACTATAAAATTCTTCAATAGGAATAAAAAAAAAATATAGCCAATATGCCAAAACTTTTTCACGTACGTAAAAGATAAGGTAGGTAGTTATCATGGCATACTTAAAGAACCTCATCATCAGAACTGATATGGAGGAGTACGTAATTAACATTGAACCCATGTTTTCCTAACGAGAAAGCGCACTACCTGCTGTCCTAATTATAAGGACTAGTTTATAGTGCAATTTACATTATAAACTAGTTCTTATAAGTAGAACCGGTATTTTAAAACAAAAGAAAGAAAGAATAATGAACCTGATGGAGAAGTGTATGGATCATGGTCTCTTGGAAAAGACCTTGGCGGTGGTGGGGATTGGGGTGGGAGCTCTTAAAAAAGTCTGAGAGTGAGAAGGATGGGGCGTATTTGCTTTGGAAAAACTCTTCTGCGTGGTTGGCATTTTAGTGCCATTGGCAGTTTTGGAAGGATTGGTAGAGGCCGCCGCCTGAGTCTGAGTCAGTGGTGGTGGGCTGAACACCTTCTGGGGGTTTATGCTTTTAGAATTCATATCTAAGGATAATGTTTGGAAGCCTTAGGATGGGGATAAAGAAGCAGGCTAGCTAGCTTGTTATGCAGAAAAACTGAGAGAATTAAGAGGTAGATGATAGATAGATAGATGGAGAGGAATATTGGTGTTGTGAAGCTTGTTGGTGAAGCAGAGGTATTTATAGAGTTGTATTAACGTCGATTTCATGAGAAGGGAAGGAAATGGGAAGAAATTTACAGAGAAATTATGGGGAAAATTTTGAAGCAGCGTGCGTAGGATTGGGGCACAAGTAAGTGATCCATGACTTGGCTCTCCGCGGTTGCCTTATGCCTGCTTGAGAGGTTGGTTAGTTATTTCCACTTTCCAGCCACGTTATCACAGTCCCCTCTCTCTGCCGCGAAGCCTTCAAGTGTGAAAGCAAAATTAAGTGTTCAAAATTAAACCCCCTATATAATACTCTTCTCATCCGTGAGTCACATAAAGTATTTACATTTTATTTATTATTATGTAAATTTTTATTTTATCAAAAAGTGTATACATTAAATAAATATAAAATTATAAAGTTGTTAAGTTTTAATAATGAAACATGTTAAAAATTCCTTGCAAATAAAATTAGAGGGAGAGGAGACTCCAACTTCAGGGGCACGCGGCTTTAGGGAGCAGTAGGCTGAGGTGCCAGAGAATGAAAAGGCGAAATATGGAATGTGGGATCATATTGAGTCGCTTTGGCCGTGTAGGACCCCTTCAAAACTTCCTTCGTCCCTTCACAGAACCGTGCCTATAAGATTTAATTTTTTTCATTTTAATAAAATATATTAAAAATGTCTTATAAATAAAATTAGATTATCATTAAAACTTCCCAGACACGCGGCTTGATGCAGCGGTTGGCTGAAGTGCCAGAGAATGAAAGGGGAGACATGAAATGTGGGAATTGTGTTGGCCGTGTAGGACCCCTTCAAAGCTTCCTACGTCCCTTCACGGAACCGTACTTCTGAGTCCATAAAATTCAATTTATCTATATATAAACGCTTTATTCATAACTTATGAATAGAATGGTTTTTTTTTTTTTTAGAGATTTTATATTTTACATTGATATAGATGATTTTAACTACATACTCCTCTTGTCTTATTTAAAGGACAAAGAGAAAAACATTTTTAGTCCTGTTTAATTATAGGACATTGAGAGAATTTTTTTGTATTGATGTGTAATTTTACACTTTATTTATTATTGTGTTAACTTTGTTTACATAAAGTATTATGTATATTAAATAGAGATAAAGTTAAACAATTATTAAATTTTAAATAAAAATTAATAAAGTTAAAAGTTTTTCTTGGTTTGTGTGAAGTGATTTATAAATAGGACTAAAGAAGTATATACTATAAGGTTTTTTTTTTTGAACTTAAGCATATTTTCAAAATATTTATTTAAATTAATTGTATTAAAGAATTACGATTTCTTGAAATTTACATGGATATACAGACATTATGACTATGAACTTGCGTGAAGGGGAAGCCCAGGATAGGAAATTTACAGAGAAATGGAATAGAACTTAGATGTTAGTTTCTCTCGGCGTTATGTTGTGAATAAAGCAGAGAGTTTCATTTAATTGATGGAGTTTCCGCGGACAGAGAAGGGGGGGGTCATGTTGTGGTAAAGCACCTTAAACGAAGGCCAAAGACTTTAAACCGTCTCTTAACGGCGTCACACGGAGCCGTGAACCTTTAATTTTGTCCTTCACTAAACAAGGTCAACTTGGGTCCCTTGGGCATTACATATATATTTAACCTTTTGGGTTTTTTTTTCCTGTGTTATTTGTATTGGCCGAAAAGGCAGAAAGGCAGAAGCTTTTTAGGTATGTAGTTGAATCAAACATACTATCGTGGGATATTTCCTCACATTTTGTCGGAAATATGTGTACATCTCCTTTTCATAGAATTTTCTTTAATTTTCAGGACTCACTTAATATTTTCTAATATTATCATATCATCACCAGCCACGTGGTGGAATTTCCCATTAATTTTCACATTCAACATATAAGAGACAAGCATATTATATATCTTCCGGTGGAAGTAACCGGCGGGTGGTGATTTGCCCATAATTGCGCAGAGGTCACTATGATCCTTCTTGTTATTCTTTTTGTTTTCTTTTTTTCTCTTTTTTTCCGTGTGTAAGACCACTTCTTGAAAAATTCAAACTAAATTTTATATGCTACTTCCAATCCTCAATATAAGACCTCATTTGACTCTTGTTTTGGTCTTAAATATGAGATTCCATTCCACTTTATCTCTCATATTTATTCATCTTTTTTCAAGATAATCATTCTAATAATAATAATTCTAGTCAATAAACTTAATTAGTAAAGATATTTTTGGAAAGATAACATATATTTATTACAAATAACTAACTTAACTTTTTTTTAATTTATTCAAATTAATCAACTAACTCTTATATTTAACATCAGAGGTAGTATATTGAATCATAGGAATGAAAAAAATAATGGCATACATATAACTTAAGCAAGCATTTTAAAATTTTAATTTTAATACCTCTCAACTACTTTAAATTATGAAAAAAATAATATTTTTTTATGAGAAAAATACAAATGTTCACACAAGATGAAAATCAGCAAACATATTACAAAGAGTAAGACAATCCTAGAGAACACCTCTAAAACCAACATCTGCAGAGGCAACACTAGTAAGAACCCTCCAAAAACCATTTTCCCTAACCCATAGGTAAAGTGGATCAGACAAAGGATTATGAACTTGACTTTGGTGACAAATCAAAAGTAAAACCCTACGCAAGAGTCAAACATGGATGCCACTTGCAGTGTCCTCTCCAAGATGAACCAGTGCATGTAATAAAATATTAATTATAAAAAAAACATAGAAAAGAAATTCGCTTTGTCTTGGAAGACATTCTGTGCAATTTCTCTATATGAATAAACCAGTGCACATTATTAGGCAATGTCACAGCTTGCTAGCGAGGAGTATGAGGGAGGAACCGACACCGGTATGTTAAAGAAAATGAGGCTTGTATTAAAAAGCAGCTTTAGAGAAAGCCTGACGGGGAACTAATAAAGGATTAATGTCAGCCTTGCCCATCATTCTTTGATTGCGAAAAAACCATATATAATACATTACCCAACAAATGCACATAGCAATGAAATCATCCATATCAAGCAGAAGGTGGAAAACCCATTCCTGACAATTCTGTTCCTGAATGAAATCCACTCGCAATCCTAAAGATGAACTAAACCACGTAGCACATGCCCAATGGCAGCTAAAAAATAGATGAAAACGAGATTCCAAAGGCCAATCACAAAAAATAAATAGGATGACTCTAATAACAAATGATGTTTGTTAAGATTATATCTTGTCTGTAGAACATCCAAGAACCATAGCCATAAGAAAAGAGTAAGACGAGGAATGAGTCGCAATCTAGACGTGAGACACCAAAATCTTTTAAAATCAATAGTAGCATGAGCAGGCCATGTAAGAAGAGAACGATATCCATCAGCCACCGTATAATTACCAGAAATATTCCCCAGCCAAATAAGTCTACCATTTTATGAAATAGTGAAAAAGGGGTTCTCAAGATACATTGAGCCACATGAGGTTCATACAGATATTTGATAAGAGTCTCGTTCCAACAGCCTCGATGTTGCAGTAACATATCACCAATTGAGTTTAATGTCAGTGGTAATGGAGACCACAATGGCCACCAAAGGCAGCTAAAGAGGTTAATGGAAGAGCCATTTCTGATAGACCATAAGAGATAATTTAAAATAACATCCTTAACAGCACAACTATCCTTCCATATCTTAGACTGCAAACTTCTGGTGGCCAATATACCATCCTCACCATGTATCAAATATTTTTGTTGTAATACTAATCCAATTAAAGAATTCTTTGGATCAGTAAGCATTCGCCAAACATTTTTCGCCAATAAGGCAGCATTGAATTCAAAAGTTCTTCTCATACCTAGCCCTCCAAAACACTTAGGTAGGCAGACTTTATCCCAACTTAATAAATGCATTCTTTTTCTATCATCATTAAAGCCCCAGAAAAAATCCACAATTCTCATATCAATTTGGTGTGCAATATTTGTAGGCAATTTGTGAAAGAAAGAGAGTAAACCAATACAGAAGACATTATTAATTTAATCAATGTTAAGCGCCCTGCTTGAGTTAATAAAGATGCCTTCCATTGCTGTAACTTTGAATTAATTTTGTCCAAGATTTCATTGAATAAAATTGATCTTTGTCAACCCAAATCCACATAAGTACCCAAAATATTTCCCTAAATGATTGGCAAAATTAATACCCAAAAACTTAGATAACTTTACTTTAGAAGTATGTGGAACATTTGGGCTAAACACCATCAACGATTTGCTTTATTAATCTTTTGTCCAGCTAGATGACTTATACTTAATCAAGCACCTAATTAATGAGAGCAAAAGA